>NW_028277167.1:15041500-15345166 GCF_051122295.1 Plectrocnemia conspersa
TAACTAAAAATGGTACTAAATAAATATTTTAAAATGTAAGTTTAACCTTTTCGCTGCCATGCTTATTTTGCGCGAGTGTTCCTCAACGCGACTGATATTTCCAGCGCAAAATTTCATATAAACTAAATTTATTATATAAACAATTTTTTAAATCGTATTAATAATAATATGACACAAATAAAATTATCAAAGATCGAAGCGCTAATTATAAACAGTTGTAATACAATATATGGATTTATACAGCACAATCAAGCGAAACTAGAAGCACAATCAGCAAATCAGCTGTTTTAATTTATTTTATATTGATTATAACATATAAAGCATTTTATAACTAAGATAATAATATCAATAACGATGAAATCGGCAAAAAAAATCTGAATCTTTTTTTAACCCTCTGTGTGCTATAATGTTTTTTTTTTTAAATTAACATTTTTAGTTTTTGCTATATATTATTTTAATTAAATTTATTCAAAAGCTGTTTCATGTGATTGTCATACTAATAGGATAACAAATTAATATTTTTTTTTGAGCATCATGACGTCAACAGTTGTTTAGCATATAACTTATATTGACAACCAATTCCCTCTAGTTTTAATAATTGTTTGTATGCCACGGAGCTTTATCGATACGCGACCGTATTCCGAGCTTCCTACGAAGCTCTCGCAAATGATACTACAAGACTTTAAGTATATGGAGAAATGTTTAAAATTATAATCATTGCGAAAATTAAATGTTAATTTTTCAACGCCGCCATGGTTGTCATAAGCAACTTGTGCCTTTGTAATTTTTAATAAAAATTGCTGACATAACGGTCCTATATAACGTAAAATACTTTGGCACGTAAAGGGTTAAAAAAAACATGCGATATGACGCGTCGCGCTAGTGGCGCAATTTCGCATTGAAAGAACTATAGTTGTTTCATTAAATAATGGCATTTTAAACAATTTATAAAATTGTTTATGACAACAGATTTTTTTTATAATTTTGATTTTGATCTCGATAATTAAAATCAGACTTATATTTATTTTAAATAATTTTAAATAAATTTAAATTATTGTGAAGAATATGGTGAAGGTTTTTAGTTTTCAAAAAATATTTAAATTCTATTATTTACACACATAGTAAGATAAGGATTAAAATAAATAAAACATACGTAACTATAACAAAATAGCCCGGTGTATTTTGAGGGCTATCCCTCAGGGTGACCGACCAATCACAGGGCAAAGATTAACACATCATTATCACGCGCTAAACAATATTTTGGAGCACTTACTGTTGAAAATAAATAGATTATATGGTAAAGGTTTGACTATACTAAAAACACTTTCTAATAAAACCTTTCTTCATGTGAAAGTTAATATATAAGTAAAATATTTCATTACCAGACCAATACATAAAATGCAAAAAATATTTACCAAACGATCATGAAAGAAGTATAATTCTAACCAATTTAAGGACTATATTTTTAAGTACTATTCTGCACACTATTAAAACTCCATATTAGTATTTAAAATATTTCCCATTTTCAATGATTATTTCATTTAAACTACAGTGTGTGAAAAATTGCGAATATCACATTTCAATGTGTTTTAAACAAAGCAAGACACAGAATTAAAAAATCATGAATCCGTCCAAAGAATCGGTATTCTAACAAGTACACCTTTTAATAAAGACGTTCGTGAGTAGTATGATATTAAAATAGAAGCGTACAAGTGAAAATATTCAGTATTTAGACTAATTTGAAAAATAAATTTCAACACCATCGTTGTAGCAAGTGAACGGTCAACCGACGCAAAAGTATGCAAATCCTGCCATAAAAGTGAGAATCGAACCGGCGACCTTCCGACGCGCGTTCCGCTGCTTCGGGCCACTGGGCTACCGTGCACATACGATTAATACACACGTAAATACGTGCATACAAGTGTGTTCAGAATACACGCTTGACCATGCCATGTGACCTCAGCATGAAGCAACTCGTGGCGGACGCGCTCAGGAGGAAGTTCCTCATTAACGTTTCTTTTGCGTCCATCTACCCACCAGCGGACGGGCAACGTAAAGAAATAAACATATTCCACACTTGATTTGATACACCGTGTACGGCGGTGTGTGCCAGATACGCCACAGTGATTGCACAATCGAATTTCACTCGGCGAAAATGGTGAATCATTCGCCAAACTGAAAGGAAATCCCTTGAAATATGATGAATCCAGTGACCTTCAAAGAAATGATCGTAGTGGGAAAACAACAAGCCCATGAAAAGACTCGGACATTGCCTAATTCTGTCCATATATATTACAGACTTATAAACTAATATACGTTTAAAATATTACAAAAAAATCAGCAGTTGTTTAACTAAAAATATGTATTCAGTCAACGTAAAACAGCGACATCTGACAGTTGAGAGATTGCACGATTTCACGATTGCATACATATTTCAAGAAAGGATTTGAAACTTTTATTACTAATTCATTTTTTGCGAAAGGAGAAATCGCTGTTGATATATGTACATCACCACTTGTCTCTCTTTATGGCTAGTTTTATAGCAAATTTAAAACAAAAATAAGTTACGCTCATGATTAAGAAATGACTGGAAAGACATATGTTGTTACTGAAAAATCCATTTTTATAGTCGTTTAACTATCGATAATCCTTAAGAATTAACAAACTGTTCTTTATGAAATGTTAATAGAAATATAAGTCTAACAGAAAAAAAACAGAGATGTCAAGTAAATAATGGACTAGTGCATTGATAAAACATAAAGCAGTCAAAGCAATTTATATTGGTGCTGATGTTTCAAAAGCTAATATTAATAATAGTAGCTCTTTCACCCTTTGAGTGTAATATTATTATAAAATATGTACATTTTAGATTGGCATCTTTTAGGCGAACAAGAGTGATGGTGCCTGCGCGAGATTAACAGCCGCTCGAGATCAACCTGCCTCCAGCATCACGCCGTATCCTTGACCGAGTAGCAGCGGCCGGCAATCTCCAGCAATCTGCATTTTCATAACTGCAGACATTGCACAACATCACACAGGAAAAGCTTACCTCGCTATAATATTAATAAAAAAAAACACTATACGTGCGAAAAGTCATGTAAATAATAACGAATTCAAAATAAGATTAACATAAAAAAATATCTTTGAAGCAGATAGTATGACAAAGATTCATCAGAAGTTAAATTAAATCACAAAATATCCAAAATAATTAATTATATGATATAATGAGATCAAAACGTGCAAGGCATAAATGTTTCGTTGCATTGTGAAATAACATGTTCCTGAAACATTTAATTGTCCATAAATGTTTTATATAATACTTAAAGCTGCACGATATATTATAGCAATAGTATTTAGTCAGTGTTATTCACTTAAATTTGAATGTGGGCCGCAAAACAATTTTTTTTTGAGAAAAATGGTATATTCATATGAATAAGTTAGTATGTTTTCATATTCATAAGCTACAACTATTATTTGAAAAATGTATGTTTAATAAAAAATTTCGTAAGAAAATTAGTCATAGTCATTTATTTTTAACAGTAAGTGCATAATAACGTCATTTTAACAGCTCTTAAATTTGTAACCTGTTATTGTTCGAACGCCGTAAGGGATGTGACGGTACATGTAAATACACAGAGCATTATAAAATTGTTTTTTATTACAATTGTCGAGATTATTAACTAAACGCCTTTTTCACTAGAACATATTATCCCAAACTCACTGTGAACTTTTGAATTCAAAAACAATAGATTTTGAACTATAATTTATTTTAATAAATCTTCCTTTGTAACCTGACAGGCGTTAGCCCAATGCGTTACAACGGGGTAAATCTGTACCAACTGAGCAAGTCAATAAGATATAATGAATACCTGCAAGTAAGTATTAACTACATGGTGCAAAAACTAATTTTTGAAAATTTTCGAAAATATTTTTTTAATAATCAATGAAAGAGTTGTAATTTGAATATTAAATATATCGAAACAATACTTGCCGGGTTATTCGAATGCTTTGGTTTTTCTAATCAATAAATATGATGAATCATGCAAAAGTTACTTGGATTATTTTTTTTGTCAAATAAAAAAATAAATATTAGTACCGATAATTTATATCTTCGGTTGTCACCCAGTGCGTAAGCCCAATGCGTTACAGCGGAGTAAATCTGTACAGATTTACTTCGCTTAATTAATATATACAAGTAAGTATTAATCACCTGATTAAAAGTATTTAATAATAGCACATATTTTCAAATAAAAATTTGAGTATGCTGTTGTGCCTCGAACCCGTGGCCTCTGGACTACTAGTCTAGACCTTATGGACTACGCTATTTTGATCTTAATATTTGTATTACAATATAACAAAAAAAATGTATTTTTCTTTTTTTTTAAATTATAACTTAAAAAATGTTTTAAGAAGACATGACTGCCCTATTATGAATCAGTGCATCCAATAAAAATAAAATTTTATATACAGTATTTTGCCGATACTGTAGTATTAAACAATACATCATTTATAATTCAATCTTATTAGGACTGTAATGATTAAAATTTAGATAAAAACGGAAAATCAATACATAGCTGAAATTGTCTCTACTGATTATTAAAGTACTGCAGTTATCAAGATTTTTCTTAATAAATAGGTTTTCATTTTTCATTGAATAAAATATATATTCACTGCTTTATACATTTAAATTAATGTATACGTTAATCATTAACAAGATGTTTCAGAGTAATAAAATAAATTAAACGACCGTTTAACTAAAATGGATAACACTTAAAAACAATTCATTGTTGGCAAACAAACTAGGCGTTCGACCCTTTGAACATCTAAAAAAAAGTTAATGCGGGCTTTTTATTACTGTTTCGTTTTTTCTATGTATATTTACATGTGCCTCGTTCGCATTCTCGAATTCATTATTATAATTTTTGTATCGGAACGTTATTTGTGCACGTCGAAAGCCATCGAATGCTCACAGGGCATGAAGGAACGTCAGCGCTTCCTGGATGCACACAACAAAACTTTATTATTATTATACGAATGTTTAATATATAGAATTTTTATTGCTTGTCCATTCGATGGACACGCTCCAGAGAATCTCCCACAAATATCCTACGCTTTGCATTTCTCATCCGGATATATGATGTAAAGTTCCGATCGGCGAGCTCAATGCGAAATGACGCTGGGAATGTGAGTTGAAAATCGGCGGTTAATTTATTTAACCATCATTTTTCAATCTGCGCGTAATAAACGTTACACAATGTGTGTTTTGTAAAGTACATGAATTATAAACGCATTATTTTTCCATTGTAACCATTGTAGCGCGACACTCGTCAAGGAACCGTGAAGAAGTGTTTTTGACAATATAAAAAATCACTCGAGTGTTTTCTTTTATATTGTACATATATATAATATTTTTTTTAATAATATTAAATAAAATCGAAATATTGTTTTTAAATAAAGGCACAATAGCGTATCGTTACAAACAGATGTACACAGCATATGGCATAAATAACGGTACGCTGTGTGTTAAATAACACGAAAATATGCACATCGCAAAAAATGGTGTATATCAATAGATTTTTTTTATATATATACATTATCCGCAACAGCATAAAAGAGTTGCTTATTTCCGCCCGTTATTCAGAGAGAATAAATAAAAATTCCGGTTCGAATCCCAGTTTCTTATTTCACCGCGGAATTTTTGGGTTCCTTACTTTGAGCGCTGGTTTTTTATACACAGCGTCGAAAACCAATGGCGTAGAACGAATCGATCCATAGTTTTTAATCTATTTTAAATATTGCTTATTGAAAAAAAACAATATTTCATCCATGTTGCGCGCGGGATGTTTATGTTGTATTTACAATTGTTTATTGCACGAAAAAATAGTTATAATAGCCAATTATACTTCGACAACCATCAATTATTTAGTAATAATTGATTTTTTTATCAAGCATACTGAATAATATACGCATTGAGGTGTCAAATAATATCACACCAATAAATATCACCAATTAATATACAAGTAAATTAATCTTATAGTATTTGATTCAATACTTTATATAGTTTTATAGACATTCTTTCCTAGTTTACTTTCATACAAACGAAAAAGAGTATGTCCAATTTTATTAATTGTTATAAAGATCATTTTCTCTGCAAGCTTATTAAAAATTAAACTATGAGAATACTTTATCTATACTCGATTTAAAAATCACAGATAGTATTGGGCTATAAAAAAAGATACAATATTTGAGTTACATATCCCATAAGTCAAGACACGTAAATATGATATAATAGATATTTATTTCAATTAAATTAAGACCGTCGTGACCCAATGCGTCACGATGGTCAAAAAATATATTGTTTTATAACATACACATAATAACAAATATAATAAAAAAATCATTAAATTTTGAAATTAAATGATACTAAACGGACCAGCGTCTCATAGCTGACATTAAATAGATAAATGTGCAATGCCAGCATATTACGGAGCCAGATGGTGACAACCATAGGCGAGTGGGCTACTAAGGACGTCCTGGCTCTAATGGTCATCAGAATAGGACATGATCGCGATTCTCGAAGGCGTTCTGGAACCCAAAACTGGAGAATAGTTCATTGTCGACAGTACCCTTAGTAGTTTAAAAAAATGCATAATGACATACAACTTTCTGTGAGAGCTCAGTGGATGGTATCCCAACACTCCTAAAAAAGGTGTTGAGATACAAGAACAGATCATAACCAAAAAATTCGTTCCTCATAACAAACCGAACATTTTGGAAGATTTACCGCATAAATTATTTACGTATAGAGAGACCTCCACTTACTCTTAAATGTGATTTCAAAATATTTAGTGAAAGTTTTTTTAAGCAAAATGTTCCTATCGAGATCATAAAAAAATTTTGTCGAACAATATTGATAAAATGACACAGTATGGCACTTTTCGACACTAAATAATTTTAAATTATCTGCATACAGCATAAAACTAGAATTCACGTTATTCTTAAATAACGTGAGTAGAAAAGGGCCCAGATTGGACCCTTGAAGAACCTCTAAAGGAGCAAAATATTCTTTCGACAATCGACCGTAATATGTTACAAACGATCGCTCAAATAACCGAGTTAAATCATCCAAGCAACTAAAGTCAGACAATTTTTTTAATAATAACCTATGACAAGCCTTGTCGATTGCTTTCTCAACGTCTACTTGAATTCTCACATTGAGAGATTTTGCACCGTTTTGGTGAAAGACTGACGATTTTTAAAAGTGAAATTGGGCGAAACGAAAGCATTCTGTTGGTCCAACAAAACCTTCCTCACTAATTTTTATTATTGCTATATTTCATATTATAATAAATAAAGCAAAATAAATTTAATTATTATTCCTTATGTACGTTTTTTTAAATGTATATGTATGACTTTAATGAAAATATGTTCTAACAAAACCCTTTATCCTTATTATTGTGAAGTGTATCTACAGATGGCTAAAATATTTTATTATCAAATATGAAGAAATAGGGGATGAAGTTTTTAATAAAAATAAAAATATATAAACCACTATTTACTATTTAAAAAATACTAATCTGAAATATGTATTTTTAAGAACTGATACTATTATGAAATATGAACATTTTTAGAACTTCTTATGAATACATATATTATTTCTTGTTATAAAAAATAACGATTTCTCTATTTCACATATTGCTTTTTCTTTAAAAGTCTCTTTATTTAATATTAATTGTTTAATCTAATATATTACCTTAATTTATAATTAAGGAAAAATATTTTTTTCTGACTGTATTTATAGAGAACAAGTTAGATTGCTAAAAGTAATAATCTCTTTGCGAATTTGATCATATATTTCCTGTTATCAATTGTTAAGTTATATATATATATATAGTTCATATAAGCTACAATATAAAGCTTTATAGCATTTTAATATATTTTAATCAAGGAAAAAACAGCAATAAAAATCTGGATATGATACATAGATCGGTCAAAATAATCGGTATTTTTAAACATACACCTTTTTATTAAAACATTAATTTATGACCTTTACAAATGCCCACTGACTGTGATTTCTGAACAGAGTATAGACTAACAAAATCTTAGACTTACCTTTTTTCACCCTGATGCTTTAGTAACATACACAACTTAGTTTGATTGTTCATTACCTGCGAATAAACAAAAAATAAACGTTAAGTTACAATAAATCACCACATTTAAAACATAATTCATTACTAATTATTTAAAAAAAACATTAAGTTTTTGTAGTTTTTTAAATCAAATACAATTAATTGAATGAGTTCTACAGATCCCCCGATAACACAGTAAATTAGGAACGTGCTATTTGGGTGCGTGTAGTTGGGGAGGACTAAAAAATACAATTTTTGCAATACGTATGTACGAATCAGGCGCGTGTAGTGAGATATCCTCTATTTGGCTCGCTCACACATAAAGTAACTGGTACCTAAATAGCACGTCCCTAATTTACCATGTTATTGGGGAGTCTACTGTTATTACATTTTAGGTGAAGTACGACTTTAAAATGATATTTTTCAAAAATAAGTGTAATATATTTTATTTAAGAACTTATCTGCAACACATATCGGCTTATTTACTAAATAAAAAATATGATATTTAAGTATATACAGTGGTTATTCGAATAAAAACTTTAAACTTGCAGTTAGGATTGTTTTATAAGTTATAAGTGTCATTATTAATTACTCATATATTCATTATAATTGCTTAATATTTTTAATTAGATTTTTTTTATTCATTGTCTTCTCGGTGAATTTTTGTGTTCTTTAAATAAAAATCCAGATATTTTGATATTGATAATTATATTTTTTATCAATCGTCCTTTGTAACTCATCGTTATTAGAAAGCGTATAAAGTTTTTAACTATATCATCTTTATATCTATATACATAAAAGTATGTATTGAAATATATTTGTTGGATTCTCGTCACGGACGTCTCGCGCGAGTTACTTTTTTAGGGGCGTGCGTGACGGGGCGGGCCTGTGTTTTGTGGAATATTGAAAAAAAAAAGAAATTGTACGTACAAAAAATAACTTTCTCATGAAGGTTCACGCAAGATGGATTTTTTTCCGAACTCGAACCCACCCACCGAAATGTTCCCGTTGAACGTTCAGGCACCACCTACATATAAAAGCGGGTAAAAACTCGCAGGATTCGCACTGTCTGATACATTTTATATTAGACAAAAAATTGCATCACTCGTTTCTAGTTTTAGCCGTCAAGACAAGATATTTTATAATATTTGTTGTTATTGGCTAACGCTCTATTGAAATTTGTACGTATCTAATAAATATTAAGATATTCCGTTAAATATTATCGAATAAATCCGGTATCGGTTTATTACTCTTTGGATCGTTAAGGACGGCGCTATATAGCTTGCAATAATTCAAGCTAACGAGCGTGCAAATTCGCTACGTACGTATCATATAATATATATTATATATGGTAAGGGTCCAGGTCCCCTCGTGAACGTTAAAGTGATTGAATTATTACTATCCACGTGGAAAAATCATAGGAGATGTCAATGCAAAAGTCACTCTGGCGATTGATGTGTTTATGGTTTAATATAAATAGATATTTGCGATTATCATAAAACTCTTCTAGTACTACTAAAAATATTCCATTAATAATTTAATAAAATTACAATACATTTAATTTTATTAAATTTCATGTTTCAAAATAGTAAAATCATGAGTTCATACTAAATTAATGAAGGCCGACATTTTCGTTGAAATCATTAAAAATAGAGATTGAAGTATATATTCATATATGTATATAAATATGTACATGTATGACGCAGAGTCTAAAAAGATTAACGAATGTGCTTAACTCCGCCTTGTTATATGGAAATTTTTGGAATTATATTGATATGTTGATATGGCAGGCGCTTAGCTCAATGCTTTATTAATATGTTAATATGGCAGGCGCTTAGCTCAATGTGTTACTTCTCAAAAACTATTTCTCGAAAAAATGGCAAATTGAGAATTTTTTCGAGAGATCAAAAAAATTAATTGCGCCTTTTTTATCAAAAATGTAATTTGAGCGAAAGATTTTAAATGTTTTACAACCACTGCATAAAAATGTAGGTCCGTTCTAGATGTTTGAAAATATGCAGTATTTTAATATTAAAAAAATATTAACAATTTTCTCTACTATTCTCATCAGCCTTATCTTTGCTTTGATAATCTAAAAACTACATTTATAATCAGATAATAAGAAATCGCTCAGAATGCAAAAATGCATGGGGGCGTTCCATAAAATTAGCGAAAATAAATCACGTTTTTTCAATAATCATGATAGGCTTATTTCTATCTTGTTCGAAATATAAAAAATGTAATGAAGCAACATCTGCAATTGACAATTTTCACTACGGTTCAGTACTGGAGCCCGAATTTAATTTGTAATTAATTGAATTAGATCGTTCCGTTTCGGCTCTTTGATTATTTGCGTCTATTAAAACAAATCATCATACTATTGAAGTTTGTTTCAATAGGATGATGATTCAATATAATGACATATTCTATTTACCGAAATTTCTCAAATAAAGAAAAAACATAGAGAAACCAAAATACCTAGCTATTACGGAAAAATATAATCAACGCTATGCATGAACCATCTCATCTTTTTATAATTGTTCATCCGTCATTTTAAGAAAAATTATGATAGCATATTAGAATATAAATATAACTTTATATAGGATTCAACCCAAAGATTTTCAAATAGATAGGCTTGCTAAAGAGGGGGTGGGACAAATTTCAGGGGCCCGACTTTGGAAAAAATCATAGCAAGAATATATTCATAAAAAAAGTAAAAACCGACCTCAAATAATGAATCTAAACTAAAATTATTGTTTGAGATGAAATCAAAATGAATTGTTTAAATTTAATGTTTTTACAGATTGTATTATCAGTAATTTAACGCAGCAAAATAAATAAATAATATATTTAGTTTCATTTGGTTATTCATAAAAGAAAAAATAGTCTCAAAACTATCCCGAAAATATTTTTTAAAATATGACATTTCAGTAAAATCATATCGGAATACATTTTCACCAGTAAATACATATTTTTTCAGTGAAAATATAAGTTATCTGTCAAGTGCTAGTACAATTATATGATTTCAACTTTTCTATATGTAGTACTATATATATTTACATACTTATCATTATTTATTGCAGTGAATATGTACTTTTTGGTAAAGTTATATTTTCACTAGTAAAATCTAAATACATTTTCACCAGTAGATATATATTTTTATTAGCGAAAATACAATTTAACTAATAGGGGCTAATATGCTGCTCTAAAATATCTTTAAAATTCAATTCGACAGTTGCGAAACGTCCATTTGCTGTTCAAACCCAAACCTAAACTAATGAAAGTTATAATATTAATTAAAATTGTAGAACTTTTGCCATAGTCCAAAATACAAACTAACCCAACTCATCTTTCAGGAGAGAATAAGCGAAATTATAAGCACAGACAGATATCGCATCTCACATATTGCTCCATAGTTTGTCTGCATTTCGATATATCACTATTTAAAAAACATGATAGCTATCCTTACCAATATTACTATAAACTTCTAATATAAGAGGGCTGATCAAAGTATATTCAAACCGAATTTTGGTCAATAGGAGAGCGCAAAAACAATTATCACTTCTCAGAAGGCAAAAATTCACGTCAAAAGCAATAAAATCGTGTCGACGCCGTCGCAGTGGGAACGCTCGGCAACGAGCGTTCCCACTGCGACGGCGCCGACACGATTTTATTGCTTTTGACATGAATTTTTTACTTCTGAGAAGGGATAATTGTTTTCTGCGCTTTCCTATTAGACAAAATTTGGTTTAAATGTACTTTATTCGATTCTCACTCTATATAAAGTTCGATTGAATGTACTTTATTCGATTCTCACTCTATAATATTGTTATATAAAGTCGTAATATAAACGCTTGATAATCGAGCGTTTTCACCGCGATTTCACCATTTTATTGCTTTTGACCTAGACTAGAAGTTCTCTGTATAGCAACACTGAGCAGCAAAGAAAACACGACTAATTATCAGTTAAATATTATGAGTAGATATTTTTAATAATTTTTAATGCCTAAATACAATATTTCGCACAATATATGATTTTATAAAATATGTCGCTATTATTATTTATTTAAGAAATTATATCATAGACATACCACTATTCTGATAAACATCCCTAACGATAATTGTGTCTGATCTTACGTTGTGAATTGTGTATTACAAATTATTCCTACTACCTTTCCCTTCTTTCCTTTTTTATACAATGTTCAACAAAAGTTTTATTTTTATTAAAATTTACATGTAATTACTAACAGCTTTAAAAAATTGCATAATTAAAAAAACTTTACGTATGTAATATATGTATAACTTTTATTATCTTGTTGGTTATGTTAGGTCAGTTATGTATAGTTTTTTGTCAGTTTTATAATTCTAGCTTTCCGTTGATTTTTCAACGAGCTACGTAACTCATAAAACCATTCAGTGTTCATATATAATGATTGGTAATGAATGTATTGTTATTATAAATAAATATATATTGGAAAAAGGTATTTTAGAACCTGCATTTACAAGCAAGTTTATGTATAATAAATTGCCCAGAGGCGAAGTGTGCAGTTGCATCGAGCGATTGTTCCTTCAAACAATGTTTTTTATTGTTGTTGTTTATAATTATGAAAATGGAAAATGATTAGTTCTCAAATTTGATTCCCAATTAAAATGCCCATTTCCTACAAAACCAGCCATTAAAGATTCAACGCCTGTCGCCCTCTCGGGCTGCCTTTCTACGGCGGGTGACAATTTTCAAAAAACACGCGAAAATACGTGAAAACATCGCGTGATGTGCTTTGTGCATTTCACGCATGGGGGCGTATGACACTGAAACGTTTCTGTCGGTGTTCCGCTAGAGTGCTCTGCCGGCAGAATTCACTTGAGAAGATGCAATCGCCACGAAATCGGTACAACGATCGCGATGCAAGCGCGAGAATCAGGGTCGACAACGTAACAGCCTAGCTCAAATTTATTCCAAAAGGAAGCATTAAATTTATTAATACGTGAGCGCCTGGCGCCGTTCAACCATGGCGATTTTACCGCCGATCGAACACCATGCTACCAACTTCGACCGCAGGGCGACTTTGCCCCCCTTCCAAGATGTTGCTTCAACGCGTAAACGACGCATGGCGAATCTAATCGACAGTTAACACAGATAAGTTATGATTATCAGCTAGCTTAAGAAATGTCGATAGACACAAATTATGGTATTCGTAGCTTCAACGAATATTGTACTCGTTCTTGAGTACCACAATGATCCAATTTAGATCCGTTGTTTTCTTTGAAAAAATACATGAAGTCACTGTGAAGATAGTCGATCGATTAACCAGCTATTGTCACATTGCTTGCAAGACGAAATCAGGCGGAAGAGATTTAATCATAAATATTTGATGAATATTTACAATGCTCGTCTGAGTTATGCGGAGCACGATCGCTTTATCAATTTATTTTATTTAATTCTTAGCGCCCGCAAATATGACTTCATTGTCAAGAATTCTAATGAAGCGAAGTGCTCCTTTTTGTTACAGGTAATTCAAAGAAATCGTGATGGTCATATTTATAATAAATAATAGCAATTTATTACATATTAAATAACTATACTATTTATCCTTTGATTTATATATTAAAATTTATCATATTTCTCTACAAGAGAAAGTATGGAATGTATCTGTGTTTATATCTACAATATACATATAATATCAAGATCTAACTGATTGATTTCTCGGTGTAGTATGTATAAAAGTTGCTGAGGGATAATGTCGACAATCTTTCTACGCTCAGTTATAGTAAGCTACGAAATATAAGAGTGTCTAACTATTTTGACTATGACAGAGATTAATTTAGAGCGTACCCCTGAAAAAGTGAGATCGACTCTTTTAAGAATATCCGAATACATCGCAGTTGTCAATTTCACGTTTATATAATGTTTACGATTGTGTACTTAGGGACAGTAGGGTCGCGATGGCGACCCTTATTCTTGACCGTTGTGCCCACGACGTCAGCGCTTACGAACCCTGCAAGACACTGTTTTCGTCGAGGTGCGAGAAGCTATATATTTTTTAAAAGCATTTTTATGCTATCAGCATCAAAAATATATTTTTTATAAATTTAAGCAGTTTATCTATATGTGAATATGAAATGTTTATTTAAATAAATAATTAAAAATGTGGAGCGGAATGTGTGCGGAAACATTATTTGTGCGGAATTTAAAATCTATAAATATGACATTTTTTTTATAATTGTAATTGCCAATTTTTATTATTCTCGCACGAAAACGCTATCACGCGTTAACGCGTGAACGGACCATGATGTATTAAGATTGAGAAAATCAAATCATGATGGTTATATTTTTAATAAATAAATAAAAACCTGACTGGCAATTTATTACATATTAAATAACCATACATATTATTTATGCTTAACCTCATTTATACATTAGATTCTTTTAAATATTGCAAAATTTTCAATGAACTATTTTAATATATGGAAAAAAAAATATAGAAGGACATATTTTAAGTTTATAAAATACAACATGCCTGTTTTATAGAATATATCAATATAATAGTTATTTATATTTGGTTGAAATAAAAAATAATTTAATTGGTAAATATATTATTAATAGATTGATTATATATTATCAATAAAAATGATTTTTTATTCCACTTTAATGTACTCTAAATTTTGTAATGGCTAAGATGCAAATATATGATACAATAATATAAATTTTGTTTAAATTATATTTAACCCTTTGGGTAGTGAATTAATTTATACACATTTTTTTAATTAATTAGTATACACCTATGAGTGAGCTAATTTTACGTATTTTTCTATAATTATTTATAGTAAATTATAGATAATATTAAATGATTCTCAACGTTCTATTGCTTTGATTTATTTTACCATTTTTTGTATTAGTATGTTTTAATAAAATATTTTACATATTATTCGGCTTTTGTGATTTATTATACTATACTTATTCAGTGGCTCTCAATTTTTTTTATAAAATTAATTGACGATTGATAAAATATAAAGGACTATAAAATACGTTACACTAGATACACAATATGTGTTTTTTAATATGAAAGTTTCAATTTTAGTACAAAAATACTTATTTACAACAAATAATAAAAAATATGATTGAATGATCTGCGCATCAAATCAGCATGTACATCAAAACCTTTAAATTATGCGCAAAACTTGTTTAGTTGCTTTTTATGGTCTATGTGTGTCAATGCAAAATTTATGTTTAACATTATTAACGAGGAGAATATTCGATCAGATTATGTATAGATAACGATCGTTAATCTAAATATTATACTAAAACTTAAAGAATGCTTTAATGAACTATTAAATACCGATTAAAAATTACACGTGAAACACGAACAGATATGATATATCAGGTAAACATCCCCTTTAATTTGCGTTAATGTTTGTAGATAAAACATGTCGCTGTTAATAATTATATACATTTTATAAAAATAATATATATTGTATTGTCACGTCGAAAAGGCGCACGCATGGCAATTTTGAGATATATCTCTAGATATAATATTATATTAAATTTCAACAATAAGCATATACAAATTTGTTTATGTATTATATTAAATTAATATTTTGTGCCAACCATAACGTAATAATATCATAGAAATGGTTTCACGAACACACATATGCACGAACACTTTAACACGTGTATGCAAATACGTGCGCGCAATTGCATTAAAATTATGGGAATGCAATTTATGTGTATGTATGTATGTATATATGCGTGTCATAGTCCTACTGAACAATAGGGAAAAAATACACAGGTATTTTTAATAGAAAATTAACACATACGAATATAAAGCATAGTATATTGTATGTATATGTGTGTTATGTATAAACTTATGAATAAAATTATAGTCAACTGCTATATAATATAACTGTAAAAGTTAAACCGATTTTCTGAATATCCTCAATGAAATTACGTCCGTTAAGCAAAAACCCAGTATAGGACCGGTTTACAACAGGGTTTTCAAAAAGTGGTATATCGACTTGATCATTTGCTATGACAAATCAATAGGCGTAGATTTAAAATATTTATAGTTCATTAGATATTTTTCTTAATATTACTAAACGTCTTATTTAGACGTATATTTTACTGAAATTATGAATTAGTTAACATCACAATCTGATTATTTATATCTTAGTATTACAAACATGTTTTTTAACATAGCTATTTTGCATTAGATTGAAGGTAGCGTGTTTTCAATGTTATACAAAAAAATGATTAAAAAAACATGGCTGTGTATAAAAAATATGTTGTATATTCGAAAAAATAGTTATTTTTGCGGCAGAAAATAAAATATAATAAATTTTAAAGCATTGCTATTTCCATCTAATATTTCTATAAATAAAAATTAATTGATTATGTTGACAATCAGTGTATTTAAAAGCCTAATGTACTGCTATAAGTGTATATAAAAACGGAATAACTAAACCAATTATAAATATATCATTACTTAACAATTTCAATAAATAACATAATATGTATTTAATTTTCATTAAAATGCAATCAGCTTACACCATAAAACTTTATAGACATATTAATTTCAATTTATTTTTTCGATACAGTCGACTTCGGATATAAAGACGTAATTATTACCGACAATAAAATTATTCATAAAAACGACGAGCAACTCGATTCGCGTATTATCTTAATGTTAACCGCTAATTACACGCGAGTCGAACGAGCGTATCAACACGAAAGGGTTAGAAAAAATTCATTGTTAATATAAACATGTCGAGATATTTTTGACGATGTATTTTTTATGTTTGCATAATCTAACGCATGTCGTTGATTGACACATGAGTGAGTGCAAAAAGTTGCATATAAAATTGAGCACGACTCATCGAGAGACAGGTGCATGTACATATGTATGCACGCAGCGCACCGGGTGTTTCGAAACTTTAGTTGCATCCTTTCAAATTAGCAACGGGAAGCTCATCAATCTTGCTCCGGTAAATACGCACTTCTCGTTTAGAGTCAATACAGCTCTGCAGAGTATCTCGTTTCGAGCGATAATGAATTTCTCTCAATTATAACATTTTAATAACCATGCATACATATGCATGAATTGAAAGTTCCCGGAAGACACAATTAAAAATAAATATTTTTAAAGGAACCCGAGGGACAACACTGACATATTAAATATAATATTTTTAATAATTTTTGCCATCAAAATTTCATGGATTTCTATACTATCAATAAAGATAATAACAATATTTTTCATACGCCTCAAACCTTTTATAGTTTATAGCCATTATAGTAGATATCTATAAACTAGACTTAAAAGTTTTCATTTTCTGTTTTTCAATAAAACGGTAACAAAATATCTCAATGCGGGAATTCAAGTCAACACTTTACATACGGATTTTGAGAAGGCTTTCGACAATGTTTGTCATGGTTTTTTTTTTTAACAACGATTTAACTCGATCGTATATATTAGATTGTAACATAATTCAACCGATTGTTAAAAGAATATTTCATCCCACAGGTGTTCCTCAAGGGTTCAATCTGGGCCCTCTGCTGTTCATATTTTTTTTATTAATGAGATAAATACGGCAGTTACAAATTCAAATTTGTTTCTATATGCAGATGATTTAAAAGTTATTAAATGTATTTTACCTGTTACAGTTCAGTGATTTAGATTCTCCAAAGAGAGACTTTATATTGTCATAGTTAGGGCATTCGAACCGGGTAGAACCGGAACCGAGTACCCTGTTACCCGCCATGTTTTTCATGGAACCGAAAACCGGGTAATTTTTTACGGGTATCCGGTTAATTTCATTTAATTTTTTTTTTCCATTATTTCAAATTAAATGGAAGAGCCGAATTGGCGTTCTTAAGCGACTAGCGTCTTTGAACGACAAAAAAAGATATAATTTCTTTTATAATTTTAATAAAATTTATTATTTATACATATACTTAATATTTTTTATGTGCAATTTGTATTATTATTGCCAAATATGTGTTAAAATAAATATTTCGGTTTTGTACTGTTACACATGTATGTAGTATGTAAGTATATGTATATATGTACCTACCGATGGAATGTAAAAATATTTCGATTGAGTAAAGTATTAATAATTACATAATATATTGATTTTATTTCAATACCTTATTTTTAAAAAAATTATATTAATTATTAAAGTAAAATTAAATATATCACGTCATATTTAATCAAATATTTAAATATAATAAAAATTGGACTCTTAACGGCTTACAAAAATTACTGGGAACAGAACCGGGTACCGGGTTATTTCCCGGACAATACCCGTAGAACCGGGTAATGAATTAGTCCGGGTATTTGGATGCCCTAGTCATAGTGTCATTTTATCGATCCCGTTTGCGATCAGATTACTCCTACGATCTCTTTGTCAGGATTTCGGATAAATAAACTTTCATTAAAGATCTCGAAATCACTTCTTAGAGCAACTAGAGCTTAAATGGCATATGGTTGATGTACTTTTTCAATCATCATTTAATAAAATACTGTAAAATGAGCTACTTAATGAAACACGTTATAATACCACTACTCACTTCCACTTTTCAGTATAAAAAACAACAAAAAATATTGCTTTTGCGGCTCTGAAAACTCAAGATAAACTATTAAAGTATCTATTCATTCATAACTAGTGATAGTGTAATGTGTTTTATTTTTAATAGACCGCATTATCATATATTTTTTGATCTGAGGTTGATCCTTTGGACTTAGACTATGCCTATTTTAAGCAATATGTACATATAATCAAAGAATTAATCTAGTTATTGCATTACAAATTTAAAATAACAGACTTCAGAAAATTCTATGTAATCAACAATTGTTAAATAAAATATAAAAGTATAGTAAAACCCTTGCTCTAATATTTTTTTATCGATTTCTTAGATCCTGATAAAATGTTAAGAACACCAATATTATGTTATATATTTTAATAATAACCATAATTGTGAGCCCAAATATATGTATATGTATTAATATATAATAGATTATCCTAGAAAAACTAATGAATCACAATACATCGTTACTTAAGTGTTACTTATGATGTCATTATTACGCAAGATATATGAAAAAGCTCAAGTATAATGTAGTATTTATATTTTAAAATATATTTTCAAATATATCCTCTGCTAAAAATTTTATATTGTTTAAGATTAACTGTAAAAAAATATTATAAATTTTACTGCTTAGACAAAAAAAAACACATATATATATATCTACAATATAAAAAAAATGCATCTCAATCAAATGTCTCATAGATTTTTTGTATATTAGTTTAATTAATTTGCATAAAAAAAAAATTATAGTAATAATAAACAATAAGAGCTTTTATAGTATTTTAATAAAGTGCGTTCTTAATTAAATATATAATATGTATAGAGAACTACACATTTAAATGCAAGGGTATTTTATTAATAAGAATTATGAAAAATTGCTTATGTATTATTTATTAAAATGATGCAGTTAATAGGTGATAATTTCCTGAATGAGGTTGTATCATTAATATAAGTTCTTTACAATGAACAAATTTAACACATAAAAATAGTCCGTTAAAATATACATGAAAATATAATATCACCCCCGTTATAACCCACTAGATTTACTGATCCGTCTATAGATATAATATTTTTACGTGGCATATATTTTAGTTAATCCATGAACTTTTTAATCGCGCTATATATTACGTACACGCGTACGTTTTCAATTTAAACACAGTGTTTATTGTTGATATTGTTAAATTTATCGCGGCACAAACGTCGAGCAGCGTTTTACATGAAAAAATGACATTTTACACGAAGCCCACGTTGTAATTTATTGCGTCTGACATGTTGTTACCTCACCGGCGGCGTACACACAAAACGTGAGTTGAGTTGCCATATCATAAATACGATTATACGACTATATCTCTCCATATTATACAGCGTATCAAGTTCGATTATATTAGGTCTATTACCATTTCGAGTTTCCAACGGGGCTATATACAATACAGTCATAATAAAGCTCATTACGGTTCAACGGGTCGGACAGGTGAAGTGCATCATTCGTGTTTTGATTTATACATATACCCAAGAAAATATTTTACGTATATTTTCCAAATTTTGCAAATATATTTTTAAATATTAGTGATACTTGTATTGTAAATCCAGTGCTTCATTGCAAAACCAAAGCTTTTGATTAAGTGCAACTAATTGTTTTTAATATGTCCATTATTTTTTTGAGTTTTTGATGTAACGAGCTCAGTTTGTATCAAATTAAAAAAAATTTTGATTATATTAATCCAATATTAAAACGAAAGCTTTTCTACAAATATATAATTACTTTGATAGTTTTATTTGTTGAAGGTAATGTTCAATAGTAACTAGTGTTTTATAAGATATTTCACATGTGAAGAGCGCACGTGTATCATTTAAGATAATATCACGTGCGAAAATCAAAAATGTGACTCGAAAATAATTAATGAGCTCATTTCTCATACGCGTGTCTCGATGGGGAGGAGTTGGTAAAGACGCGATCTGCAATACCAATGGACCGCGCTAAAGATCAAACTCTCAGATACCACGTGGGTGTTGTGTGTGCGTTCTCGTGTGATTGTCTTTGTATTGTTTTTTTATTATTATTGCTGCTTGTATATATTGTAAACATGTATGAGTTGACTAATTAAAGTTTTAATTATTAATTAACCGTTAGTTATTCGACAGATAAATGTTTTGTATATAGAGCATTGATATAAAATTATTATACAAACAAAATCATAATACACTAAATAAGATTATATTTGCGTATGAAAAATTTTAACATAAACATTACATTAAAATCCATTAAAAAAATTACAGAAAAACCCGTGCGATCTCTAATCAAATTTGTGACAATTGATTCAGCCACGCAAAACGGATCACGAACCATATATTGCAGCTTATGCCTGTTAAAAATAATATTAAAAAAACATCTTTATATTTATGGTTTATTTACTTGCAAATAATCATATTTATTAAAGTTTATTTAAAGATGTAATTAATTCCAAATATTTTCATAAAAAGTTACATCAAAGTAAACAAATAAAAAAACAAAGTGATGTTTTTAATAATTTTTAATATCTAATTCAAAAGTAAAAAAATATTACATATCAGCAAAATATTTATAATTCTAATCTATTGCATACAAGATAATATGTAATTAAATCCATGAAATATCGACTCAAAATTAACTTAATATTCTACTGCATAAATTGAGATTTTGATCTATTCTATGAAGAATAACTTTATTACCCGGCATCGTCTGGGATAGATTCAAATTCTTAAGTTTTTCATTTTAATTAACAAATTTATTCCAATATTTTTAGTCTTTTTTATAACCGTATTGCAGTAGAAAGTAATCGGCCAACGACACAACGCTGTTATGCTTCATTGAAACCTATAACAGCAGCACGTAATTGGTCCTCAGCGCGTCGCTGTTCAGCTCAATTTTCAAAAGTTGAAAATGGCATAGTTGACATAGAAATGTAAGACAGAGTGACAAGTGCAAATACCACATCGCTACAGTTCACCGTTTGGTAGGAGTTCTTATGACACATATCGATTCAATAAAACAGAATTTTCTGTTTTATATTATCGATATCTGTATATAAATGCCCTTTTGTTGCTTATTCCAAATAAAAATTGCATAATAAATACCGTAATTTGATATTTAAAGTAACAAGCTGTAAAAAGTCAAAGATGATCTAAAAAGCCAAAACAGTATAAGGATTTTTTTTGTAAGTCAACAGATAAACTGTGTTGAATTAACATTTTCATGCATTATAAGAAATACATATAGCAGTAAGATAAAAGATATTCTTACTACCCAAAAATAAACATCAATTGCCTAAAAATATAGCCGAACGCTAATCTGCACTTAAGTGTACAATCTTAGGAAAGTGTAAATTTAATAAAAATATAATTAAAATCTTGACCTTGCTATCTAATCTGCAAACTAATAAAATCATTTATTAGTTAAGCACCTCAATTCATATTAATATAATGAATAAAGTGACTAAAAACATAAAATTATTAAATGGATCAAAAAAATTCAGTAATGCACCTTGTTCAGTTATATTAATATAATATTTATTATGGATATGTTTTGAAGTTTTTGCTGATTTAAGCAATCTTGATTTTGATAAGATATTGAAGATAAAAGCTACGATTCGCCTCTCGAATTTTCAGTCATAAAAAATTGACTATCCCTGATGTGAAAAAACCATTTACGCATCATTCGTTTTTGATTAAGCCCATTTTTCATATGTCTGTGATGCGCATGTTAATTTTCAGTCATAGTTTATCTTTTACAGCCAAGTATAAACAACGCATTTTATCACGCTCAACGATTTATTTATTTTTGTGAAAAAATTGTGATTTTTAATAAAAGTTTTAACGATATGTTAAAAAGGGTTTATAAAGTGTTTCTTAGACATCTAAGATGACAGGAGAGGTCGGCAGACTAATAAATTAACCATCATTGAAAATGTTAAAAAAATAAGTTAGTGTATCGTAAGATTATTGGAGAAGAAACAAGACAAATTTATTCCATGCCCTCGAAACTTTCATATTAAAATAACATTTCTTAACTTTGTGCTTTAATTTATTTAGATTCAACTTTTTTGTAATGCGCATGTAAATTGTTAGCTGTGTTGGACGTGTAGTTTGCGTTTTACGGCAAAGTATTGATGACGCATTTTATCACGCTTGATTTTTTTATTTTTAAATTGTAGGAGTTTGCAATAAATATTGAATTAAAAAATAAATAAAGTAGCGTAAATATTATCTAAGAGCTTTAGTAAGAATAATATGTCAAAATTAAACCACTAATGAAAATGTAAAATAATTAAGTATATTTTGATTAGTAATCGCCGAATTGCTAATTACGAGATTTTTAATGGTAATTTTATCTTGTACGTTTCATGCAAAGCATGAAGCGATTAGCAGCTAAATTAGTTATAAAGCAACATCGTAAAAAATTGCAATTAAAAAGATTTTTGAAGACATTTGTATATTGTACGATTAATGTAAAGCATGAAACGAGATAGCAGACAATTTTTTTTTATAAAACAGCATCGTAGAGAAATTTTTATTTGGTAGATTTTAAAAGACATTTGTATCTTGTACAATTCATAAAAAGCATGAAACGAGTAGCAACCAATTTTTTTTATAAAACAGCATCGTAAAATACAGATGGGTAATCAATGAATGAAGTCCTTGACGACCTAGAATTGATCTGACAGCCAAGACTAAAAAACACCTGTCAAGTTCGATCAAATGTTGAGCACCTCCTTGCTGTTAATTTATGTATTATGTTAATTTATGCGATTTTTGTAAGGTAATCAGAATTTTATATAAACAATTTTGTACCACTAAAGCGCACTAATTCAAGCTTTTATGATTTTTTGCTTTTTAAGGATATCATCATAATCCAAACAAACCGTATTAATCTTTTTTATGCGAGTTTTTTTTTTTGGTAGATAAAAATTACATTGAAATAACAACTTAAAGGCAATTTCGCTGATTGAATTGTATACTGTACCAAATAGTGTGTTTTATAAAAACGCTACTATAAGTTTATTATATCTGATTGAAGAATAAATAAATAAAAGTAATAAAATAAATATGTTTGAGAATCAGTATATGTTTAAGATTTTTCAAATTGTATTTATATGACCTTTGCACATATAGAGAGGGTCTTTAAAAAAAACGAACAACTCATGCAAAATGAGCGACCTCTTTCATGCGGGTCATATCATAAGCATAGCACAACTAGAGATAAGAGCTAAAAGCACAAAAATGACAACAATGGAAGCTGAGCGTCAGTCGCTGTCAAAATGACATTATTAAAAAAATAGCGAAAACACAAATAGCTGACACGAGACTCAAAGATTGAGAAATTAGCAGTAAAAACGCAAGAACAACAAAAAGACAAGGAAAGCTAGACGAACGTTTGCACCTGCTAGAAGAGGCTGACATTACCCGGTACATGGAAGTTTCAAGGTAAACAACTATTACTGTGTGTTTCTATACATACACATGCATGAATCAGAAAAGACCATTTGTCAATACAAGAAACGTTAGTTTGATAGCGTTTTTTTTTTTATTTCATTCGGATATTTTTTCGAACGTATATGGGTCACGCGAGCGTCCGAAAACTTCCCGAACTACATGTTTAATTCATGGCGCGTTCGCAAGGCGCGGAATGCGTAATTCGAAAACACGTTCGTTTTATATTGATACGCCGGCATCGAAATAATGAAAACGCTTAACGATAAATAGGTTTTTTTCCTCGTCATGGAGTTAATTATTCAAAATCGTGATCGATGACAACACGTCACATTTGTGACACAATAGGCGACAAAAAATATGCATATTGTCTGTCTATATCCACGTTTAACAATGTAAACCATTTTTTCGCATATTTTTTAATAGCTCATTAATAATGCTGTAAAACTATTAGTAACGCACTATAATAAATAAATACTAAAAGTCATTTTATAATAATATTTTTAGTTACTTTATATATTTTTTATTAATTTTATAATATGAGTAACACGACAAAAATATGTAAATATTCACTGTTTAAATAAACAACGCTTAAAACTGATAATTTTTCTATTTTTATATTAAAAAATATAAACACTATTATATAAGCAGTTAATAACTGATTTCTATGACATGTTTATTAACCTTAACATTTTAAAATGAGATAATAAAAAATTAACAGGTACTTATATAATCGGTTGTTTACGCAAAATATATTTATATAATAAGTAAATATTTTTTATGCATTTTTTTTTATATATTTAAATTAGCATTAAGTTTGTTAATATGCAATAAAACTTCCACAATCGTTATGATATCAAATATAAATAAACCGTAAGAGTTACCATTTATATACAAAGCAAAAAATATACATAAACTTTGAAGATTTTAATAAGATCTTCGATCAAATTCAATATAATATATTTATTTAAACATTACACAATATCTCAAACTCAAATATCATTGGAATCAGGCATTCTGATTTTTCGATGTTTTTAATTTTTTGAGAAATGAAAATTCTTAATTCAAATTTTTCCGAGAACTCTCGAGAAATTTTATTGAATGAAAAAATAAATATAATACAGTCAAGTATTGCAGTTATCTTTATATATACATATTATATATTACATATGTTAAATATATTTACTGTTATCGTTTTTTCGTTATTTTTTCGATTCGAGCATTTATTAGCATAGTATGTAATTGAAACATAAAACTAGAAGAATGGTAAAACATATATAATTTATTCAGTCGCAACAGTCAAGAAAAATGAACGCGATTGTGAATCTCCAGGCTCGCAAAAAGAGTGAATCTGAAACACTTTCAGGTCACTGGCATATAATCAATATTCCGAACTATAAATTGCTCTATGTGTCAATAATAAAAATAAGAAATAAAAGAGGACCCAGATTGTATCCCTGTGGTACTCTACATATTAACGGCGATGATTTTAATAACTCGAAAAAGGCTAAAGCTATATTGCCTAATTTTTGAAGAAGTATCTCATGACAAACTGAATTTTAGAATCGAGAGACTTTGGGAGTTGTTGATCTACTGAAGCTTACTAACGATGATTGTGGATATATCTGTACATTGATACACTTTTTATCGATCGGGGTGACTTTCATACATTTCCACAAATCAGAAAACGATGAATTTTTATGCAGAAAAATGACAATGAATCGAAGGAAGCACAGCCCTTTAATATAAAGTCAGGATGTCTGTTTCTGTAGAACTACGCAAATATATGCATTTATAAACGTATTAATACATTTTTTTAATTTGCAGAATATTACCAACAATCTAAACAACAGCACGTCATCTAAAGTTGCAGAAAATATGCAATCACTGATGATCAGATTCAGACCAAATTATAATTAAATGTAAGTTTATTAAGACGCCAAAATGCATTAAAACGACCCTGCATATAGTATAGCATATACTTGTGTATGTATATATGTATGTGCGTGCTTCAAATAGGCACGTTCTGAAGTTCACATGAATTTGTCGCGGTATTTCAAGCGCTTCTACAGGTATTTGCTACTCGTTTTCAGCGCACGCTTTGAGTTTCGCCGGCCTATTTTTCTACTATATAAATTAATTTAATCTTAGGTATCTACGTGCGTATGTATACTTTACAAAATTATATAAAAAAAATAAAATAAGTCGTTGACCGTAAGCCTTGCGAATATAATATAAAATACGCATCCTTATCACTGTGATTATTTTATCTATACATTCGCAAATAAATAAATACACTGTTCCGGGTAATTGGAGTGAACACGCGCGCATAAAAATAAAGCAAATCAGTAGCTAAGCAAACAGAACAGCGCTTCTCGATCTGTAGGTCGCGACCCTCGGGTCACTTTTGCGATAAAATTGTGCGCGATGATTCAGTGCGAATATTTCATACACGTATGTGTATGCACATACTAGAAAGAACCGCTAATTAAACGACTCTTATTGAATCGTCACTAATTACTTACACGAGGATTTTATACAGGCTGTATTAAAAAAATATATGTATAGCTTTTTTTAGCAACAAATTTGAATTAAAAAACTTATTAAAATTCAATATATTAAATATATACGAATTCTAACATATTTTTACAGAAGGAAACTAATTATATAGTTATCTGCGGAAATTGACGTTATGTAATATGTCACAGATATGCGGAATCAAATGTATAAATATGATCTTAATTATTTTTTTATCTAAGTGACCTTTCAGTCTGATACACCGTCTAGGTAGATATGTCTGAGTATGAGAAAGTTTCACTTTTACCTTCGATTATAAATGCATATCGCAAATGCTATGAAGATAAATGCCAAAACCTGCTGCTGCTTGTGTACTATAGAAACGCGATCACTAATTTAAATAGAACATGTTTCTAAGTAACAATAAAATAAGAAACCACTAGTTTTTCTAATATAAATATATGTTTAAAACACACGCTTTTACTATACTGCATCTTTACCATTGCAAAAATACAAACATCATTAGATGTTGTTTATATATTTCTTATCATATTGCACAATACTATTATAATTATTATTATTATTTTGAATATACATCTGAGTAATTAAGATTGATTTGCTTGTCAATAAAATCTAATAATCATTACTCATTGTTTTCTAAGAGATCATATTTATATATTTTTTTTAATTATCAATAGAACTATTTATATATAAATCTTATTTTCTAGCACATATTTTATTTATTCACATGCAATATAAAAATTCTAAAGGCTTACTATAAACGATATAGAGTTTATATAATATAATTTTGGAGTTGCCCTTTTTTTTAGTCAATCACGATCAGGGCCTTTCAGAGAAAATGTGAGGCCCGGGAGCGGAACAACTAATATTTAAAGGCTCCAAAAAAATTATAGAAAAAATATTAAATATTTATATGATTTTTACACTAAACTATTTTGAAGAAGCTTTACGCGCTTTTCCATTAAAAAAATCGGTTATTAGTTCAGAATAGTCTATCTGGTATATATTTGAGTATTGGTAGTTCATTTAGTCGCTCCTGACTTATTCTCAATCAATGAAAGGTTTTAATTATTTTCAGAACACTAAATAATCTTTCACTTTGTGCTACGTTCACAAAGTTAAAAAAATCTAAAGCTCTTTTTTGTGAATTTTTCCATAAAGCATAATTCTCTTTATGTGTAAGAATATTTTCGTGGAATTGTATAAATAAATTAAATCAAATTACGAACTATTTTTTCATCATATTGAAATAATGAGATGAAACCTCTAATAATGTGAGACCCGAGACAGCTGCCCTTCTTGCCCCCCTCCGCTCTGATAGACCCAGATTATAGTCATCACTGAGGTCAGTACATTTGGTGAGTGTCTGAATGAGATAATTTATTTCAACGCCATAGAAGTCTCGCTCCTTCTCAGATAGCCTAATCTTTCTATAACCGATTCATACATAGTAGTTCTCGACACTTCTTGAGAACGTTCATAAAATTTTAACAACCATATAATAAAATAATAACATAGTGCATCTGTTTGACATTTATTTTTATTATATAGCGCGACATTAAACGTTAATTTAAGGACTTAATTAATTTTGCATACGATGAATTTTAATTATGAAGGTGCTCGCGTTCCTGAGCTGGCGAAAAGCGATTTTTAATTGAATATTTATTGACTTTTTCGAGTTTGCATTCGCTGTATGCGGTGTCCGAGCCAAAAAAGTGGTTCAGCGGCGAAGGCAGTGTAGTGCGGAGTGGCAGGACAATGGTTCTCGACCGAAAGGCATTTTATTGAGACATCCCTGTGAAGGGAGCCGCTCTTACTCCGAAACAGTTGCTCCGGCCTGTCTGAGTTATGCGTGTGAAATGCTACCATGAGTTCTGAAAACGATAAAAAAATATTTTCCATTTTCGCCCATAACTTTCTTCGATCGTTTTAAATACAAGAACAAAGCGTTATTATTGAAAAAACGTTAAAAATTGTACGAACTTGACTTTCAGTGAACACACGCAATCCGCGTGTTCGTTTTGTACCAATTTTTCGATCAAACTAATTGAGACTAATGAATTAACGTCGCCGATAATGGTGGCAAAAAAAACAACAGTAACAATCCCATCGCATCTGCAGTGCGTTTTTGCGGTTCGGGTGTGCAGAAAAAGATATTAAATGGAAACGCTCCGGCTGCTTTCTTGAATATCGGTATGATTCAACTCGTATAATAGTACTGTTGTAACTGAATTAATTACATATTTTAATTACTTTTTTATATGAAATAAACTGACCAAATCTAATGAGATAAGATAGCGACTAAAATATGAGTCGAGCAATAAAAATATTTTAAATAAAAATTAAAAATAAAAGACTAATGAAAAATTAGCTTTTAATACGTAAATAAACAGTCACTTAAAGCAATGTAGATAAATAAGATAATTTTATATTCAGTAATTATTATAATCACTGAAATATCACGCTTAAGTGCATTAGTCTAACACCAGTCATGTATGTAAAAACGATAATAATTTTTATAGAAAAGATTCTTGTAAACAAGGGTGAAAGTGAGCCGGAACACTCCAAAATGTTTTCAGTAATTAAAATAGCAGCATTTCTACCAAATATAAAATTTAATTTTGCGTCTCGTAACATTGAGATTAGAACAGACTATTTCTGCCTAAGATTTACATTCTCATATTTGTGAAAAAGCGCTTCTAAAAGAAATTTCTTAGATATCTCTACAAGGGGTAGTACAGGTCGTATACGTATTTGTATTTTAGCATATTTTGGCTAAAAGCGTTAAAATACAATTTAATGTACAAAACTAAGGTTATTTTATTGTTTTGCGAAAGCCAAAGTTATTTAGTTATTGTGCGACAATTTTGAATCACGTATAATTTGCGTAATTATTGTGATATTCCCGAAACTTTGTCAGCGTATAAAAAATTCCAGTCATTTAGGTATGACGTGAAGAGGGAAGCGTTGCTTTACTTGGCATAACCGAGTTCCGAAAGGTAGTAAATTATATGTTACAAAGATTTTACCGCGTATTGTTTTTTTTTATTCCTGTATTTTGTATTAATATAATATACGTATCAGATTTTACACAGATTAATTTTTGGCATCCTTGCACTTGTCATTTCGCATTCAACTTGCTGTGTTTATTATTGCATTACCATAATATTTGTATTTAAAACAGCCCCGAACGGCTATTGTTATGCATTTAAGAATTCTAATTATTTGCAACTATTATTGTTGCGGCTAGGATAATACTCCTATTGCACGAGCTATCCAGCTTTATTACGATGCAATACGTAATGTTTTCGACGACCAATTTATGTGAGACGGTGCGAATAGCTAAACACACACACACATATATGTCCGCCGAGCACCAGGACAGATCTGTCCGAGCTTCGCCACACACGCAAACTGTCTGAACTCGGACATCAGTCTTTTTTACGCGTCTATTTAAAACGGTTGTCTGACGTCTCTTTAAAAAAACATGTCATAAAGTAATAAGACCTTATCACCAAAATCTTATTTTAGACCAATAGTAGCAACTTTGGCACAAATAATAAAGGCGAGCGGAAATGGCCCAGGTCATAAAATTACCTTAGGGACAAATTTAAACAAAAAATACTGTTAAGGTAGATCTGTATATATGTTACAGTGAATGTATATTACCAATGAAAATATATGTTTACTAAAATTTCGGGGAAATCGTATCAGAATTCACTTTTACCAATAGATATATGCATATCTACTAGTGAAAATATAATTTATTTGACAAGTGATTCAATTCCACAATATTTTCTTAGATTAAATTATGATAATAGACTTATAAAAAATAATCATAAATGAGCGTTTCGCCATATATGATATTTACCACTCAGTCGTAAAATTAAAGATACACAACACGCACGTTTGCATTAATCCATTTTTAGATGTCTCGCTGATAACGTTCGCATAAGTAGAATACAGTACGCGTTCATGCAAATTTGCAAAGTGCACTTAAACTGCTCTAATGAAACATAGCAAAAAGTACACGTGTAATTATAAAAGCTTAAAAAACACAGAGACCAGAAACAGCAGCTGCAAACGTTGTAAAATTTGAAATGGTTTAAAGTAAAATATATAGTATGCACATACACATAAGCATGTGCAGTTTGAGTTGTAACAGTATTGGGATCGAGGAACGATGCTCTACGTACGAGTGTGCGCAAAAGTGTTCATGTGTGCGTTTACTCACACTTGTGGGTATTACGTATATGCATACGTGGGCGATGTGTGTGTATGTGTGCACGACGTACATGCGATTGTAAACTAGTTTCCATGATAACTTCATTTCTTATATTGGAGCTGGTTGCCTTGGTACAGGTAAAACATGGCACGAACACGCTAGCGTGATGCGTACGAGTAAAATATGGCACGGACACGCCACCGCGATGTGTACATGACAAGTGTGATGTGGATGTTGAGGTACCATCCTTAATGGTAGAGGAATTGACGTTAAAGCAGTCCAAGAAGGTCCGAAAGCAATTAAAAAGAGCCTATGAAGGAAAAGCGTTCTTTTGGGTATAAAGATGATATTCAGCAAAGTAAAGATACCTCAGAACTTATCTATATGTTTAAAATAGTAGTGGAAATCATATTCCTGCTGAAAGCGCAGTTCATTTAGTGATATGCAAAAGGACTCAAATAAAACTACTGATACTTGTTACTAACTTAAAGATATACATACATTGCCAAAATATGTGAAAATGCAGTCCTTAATTTAAATATAATTTGGGAGTATCCATTGTCGCTAATTGACTTCATAAACCATCAAAAAAGTATTTGAAACTGATTTTTAAGAATCGTTCCTCGTAAAATTGGGCTATGAGAAAATCTTCGCGTGTTGGGTGCTGAAAAAGAGAGCAGGTGCGAGATTTTCTTTATAAATAATGTGAGTTGATCCCAAAATAAAATATTTAAATATATTATATAGATTTAATAGGTTTTTATATAGTTTTGATGACATACCGTACACCAAATAAACACCAAAAAATTAATGTAAATGGCATTAAAGTAATATAAATACATAGCTCAAAAGTATTGCTTATTCTATAATAAATATACATACATATGGTACAATAAATCTGTATTTTTTTAGTAAAGTTATATTTTAACTGTTTCAGTTAAATCATATACTATTAAATACATATTTCTTATAGCTAAAATATAATTTAACCGATAGGCACTTTTGAAACTATGTACTGTTTTAAAATATATATGATACCTAATTTGACAATTGCAAAACGTGTCTTAGGCTGTTTAAATTAAAACCTCAACTTAGCGTCAAGTTGTTTTTGGTTAATTCGTTTAGGATATGTTTGGGTTTGTTTAGCAAATAGCCGTTTCGCAACTGTTACGACAAATGTGTATTTTTCAGTCGAATCATATGTATTTTTATTAGTATATGTATAATTTAATTTCATAAGCCAGTTAAAATGTGTCAAACATTTATTATTATTTCACTGGTACTATTTCAATACCAGTGAAATTGTATTTATTCGCAGTGCGAATGATTAACCCTTTGAACGGTCTCACCGTATATGTAAGGCGGGCAATCTTGCACTGTTTTGAGGTACCCCAGATGGTTATATATTTACATATATAACTAAATAAATAATAAATAAAAAATATTTTTTTAATTAATTTGAGTAAATATTTATGATTTTCATAAAAAATAATAGCAATAAATTAAAGAGTACAAAATAAATAAACGTAACAAAAAATATTTTATATTAATTTTATAAAAAATATTTTTTATAAAATTAATATAAAATATTTTTTGAGCTTCTGAATCTATATATAAAAAAGTTCCACAAAAACCGAGTAATACATAAAAAATATGTAAATTTATTAATAGAAAAGTATTTTAAATTTTTTTTTAAAAAAAAAACAGTAAAATAAATCAAAGCAATAAAACGTTAAGAATCACTATATATTTTATAATTTACTATAAATGCAAAATAAATTAATAATAAATAAATAACAACATAAATAGTTAAGGTAAAATATGTAAAATTAACTCACTCCCAGATGTATACTAACAAATTAACAAATATGTATAAAATAACTCACTATTCAAAGGGTTAAGTACATCAACGGCTCATTAGATCACATATAAGTCAACACTTTTTTTAAATCAGTGCTTTTACCTTGAAATCAGCAACAAAAAGTCCAAAATACAAACTAAGTCAACTCATTTCTCAGGGGAAAGTAAGCGAAAGAATAAGTATAGACAAACGTCGCATTTCATATATTGCTCCATATGTTATAAAAATATGACACCTATCTTTAAATATTTCTGATATAAGAGGGTTGGTCAGTTTACATTCAAACCAAATTTTGATCCATAGGAGGGCGCAAAAACAATTATCACTTTTCAGAAGTCAAAAATTCATGTCAAAAGTAATAAAATCGTCTCGGCGCTCGGTAACGAGCGTTCCCACTGCGAAACAAGTTGCTGGCGCTTAAAGGGTTAAAAAACAATACAATATTATAGCTAAACAATGTCTTGAATTTAATCACCCAAATATGTATAAATACTTTATATTCATTATCAAGATAATAATATATTTATTTTAAGGAAATAGCATCGATTCTGATAATGTTATACCGAAAAAAATCTAACTACGCGACTTTTTTTTATGTTATTTTTCATATAAGCTAATTTAAGAAATACATTAGACACAATTAATCCACAATACTGGTTCATAACGATTTATATTGCTTACAATTGATTAAGTTATACAAAAAATTGAATAAAAAAGAAAAAGTATACTAAATTTTAGGAAAAATGACTTAAAACGCAGCCAATAAGTTTAAAGAGATAAATATATTATATTTAATTTGTTTTGTACTCGCAAGGGTTACTTTTTATTTTTATTAATGTTGTCTATGATTTAAGCACTGCTAATGATTTTTACTGATATAAAGAAAATCATTAAATAACGGAATAATGGACCGTAACTATGTTTATCGAATTATACAATTTAATGGCTAATCGAAACATTTTAAACTAAGATAAATACGATGAAGGATATACCTTGATCCTATTTTAATAGTTCTTACTGACAAGTAATGCAAAACCACCTTCGGCAAGTCGTAAAGTGTAACCAGAATTTATGACCGGACGACTGATAAATAAGACATCAATATAATTTTTCAGGTAAAACTTTGCATATTGTAATAAAAACGGAAATTAACAGTTAAATATAACTCGAGAATCTTAAATTAATTTAGTTTAACAATCTTCCTGTTAATTTAAAACATATATAAGTTACAATAACTAAAAGCATATCTAAAATAAATATTCAGATTATAGAAAATATTATAAATACACGAATAAAAAATCTGATTTAAACCTTAAATTCCATAATCATTAAAATATGTAAAAGTCAATGTAAAACAAATCACATTCAGGTGTTTACAATATTACATATAAGTTCATGTTCATAGATACCGAAAATTATACTATAATATAAATATGCTGTGGTTATAATTGTTAAATTATTGTGAATGTCTCTTCCTTCCCTTATATTTAAATTAAAGTTATGTAGAAATATGTTTTATGCTATTTTCATACAATAAACAGTGAAAACAGTAGGTTAAACAGTTATCTTGCAGCTTTCTTATTCGACATAATTAAAGTTACAGACCCTACAATTTAAATATATTATATACGTGACATTATTAACTATGTTTTATTTTATATTTATTAAATTATATTAGCACTTAACTGGACTAACTACTGGTGTTTGCAATACAATATTAAAAAACATTAAAAATGTATTAATATTACTATACAGTGATCAACTGTTATGCAGTAACATGAGATAGGCGTGGTTTTAGAGTGGAGCCCCGTTATCTTCCGATACAAGCTGGTTCACTATCGCCCGTTTATGAATACTGCTGCTCATTACGGCAGTTTTTTTTGTTTTGTATTTTTACTGTTCCACCGATAGCAGCAATAGACAGGACGCGGTTTTATCCCCTTCGTGTGTGTGTAAGGTTTTTTTGCAAGAAGAGGAACGATATCGGGCTCTACGTTTAATAATTTATGGTTCGGCCGTCCCTTAACTCGTCGGTGCGCGTGAGCACCTCATTACGATATAAGAAACTGGTAATGAAAGACTGGGATGTCTATTAAAAAATTAATAACACAATCTATGTATAATAAATGATGTTTTAAATATTTATGAATACAAAAATGGTGAAAAACTTTTACGTATTACGTATTATGAATTAATATAATATAATACTGATCGTATGTGCTAGAATAGTTGCATCATAAGTTTTTTTCTAATACTCAGATTCTTCAAGAAGAATATTTTTTGGTAACAATAATTAAATTAAACTTACATTAAAAATTATCCTTATTCTAGTAATTAGTTGTAAAAAAATGTTTGATTTAACCCGATGCTTAACAAAATCCGATGTATCTGTTTATGCTACTGTAGCAATAGTTACTAAATACGACTTCAACGCCATTAAAGAAAGATTTAACATCTAAAGGGTAACCGTGTATATGTATTATTATATTTAAACCAGCGCGTTTTAAAACACATTGTGACAGAACCAGCGCGCACAGCTTTTTATTTATATATTTAATATGCTTGGCTTAACATAATTTATTTAATAAAACTACAAGAAATTTAATATAATAACATAATCCTAATATGTTTAGGATGTAAATATTGTATGATAGGAATGTTTGACATAATTGTTTGAAATAATTTTATTGTTTTAATTTTTTATTGAACCATTATCTTCTATGTGTCTCAAAAGTCTAAATTATATGTTTTAAAGACTATTGCAAAAGTAATAAATTTAGAACAATATAAGGATAGTTATTATTTTATTTATAGTATTAACATACATAACTGACATTATAAAGGTTTGTGATTTTTCGTATCAATTATAATTAGGGGATTAAAATAGTCTATACAGGATTGCTAGAAAAAATAAATATCATTTTAATAAAAAGTTTTATTTAAATAACTTTTAAACTTTTTTTTGTATTAAAATTAAAAAATGTAATGCTCAAAGTTAGAACATATTTTTAATCAAATACACGAAACCAATGAAGTTATTTTCAAGTAAAATATTTTTTTTTAGTAATTGTTTTAAATATAAATAATTTTAATAATTACTTATTTTATTACCTTTTAATAAACATATATTCAAAAATTAATGAAAATAATAAAATATAATATATATCTATGTATAACAACATAGTACCAGTTTTTATTAAATACAACATAAAAATTTTGTATTAATAATAAATAATGTAACATAGTAAACTATCGGTTGATAGTCAAAAATAATTAAAAAAAATAAGATATAGCTGTTTTAATTATTTTTTTTAATTAAAAGTAAATAATATAATGCATAAAGTACCAAGAAATCAAATAATTAATAAAAGAAATCACTTACACGTAAAGTTATTCGCTAATAAAATATTATATTTTTAGAAATAACTTTAGATATCACTGAATTTATTATTATTCGTTTAATTGATTTTTTTTACATATTTGTAAAAAAATGAAATTAATAAAATGTATATTGCTATGTATAATAACAGTGTTATTTTTTATTAAATACAACAATATTAGTCCATACATATGTAATAATATTTTTTTTAATTTCAATATATATTATTAATAAGTTATACTTTTGGTTAATAGCAAAAAATAATTACATAAATTTATAACATTGCTAAAAACATTTCAGTCTTTAGTTTAAAAAACTAATTTTATGCAATGTACAAAAAATATTATTTTTAAAAAGGCATATATTATATTTTTTTTGTTTTCCATCGCTTCTATAATCACTGATAAATTAGGATACATACATCACAATGATCACATTTGCATTGGCAATGGAATTAGCATACAGCACGTAAGCAATAAACACATCAACGGCTCAAGTCTAAATAGTAAAATCGAAAAGACATGTGAATTGATAAAGAGCCGACATAATAGCTTGTAAAAGTAAAATTGATAAGCCGGTGAAAAAAAACCGGTTTCATGAATAACGTTTAACGCTCGATATATTTCTGTATGCTTTATATGTTTTTAATGCGCCCGTGAATATTTTTTTATTCTTACATGTGTACGATTTACATATTTCATTCTAACATAACCACTGACTTGCAAAACATAAAAATTGATTTTTCGTAACAAATCCAGAATCGATCATTAGCAAGAACATTAAGTATAAGCCGCTTATGTTATTAATAAAAAAATAATACGGGTTCTAGTCCAAAAAAAATCATGGGGTCTGATTTTTTTCTGCAAAACGACCGTGTGGAAGTCCAAAACACGGTCATTAGCTGACATTAAAAATGGAACATGTGCGAAAATCACAATATTCTGAGTATAGCGTGTACTATGGTGGCCCTTAAATATTTGATGTCCTGCCTCGAGTTGACCACGTAAAGCTGTTATTAAGTAAACCTTTGTTTGGTGAGCACAAAAGGTGAAAGGGGGTGGTATAATAATGATTTTTGTTTTGTAACGTGCCATTAATATACGTATTAAATCTATATATCGTATTTTAACAGCAGGAGTAAATTTTTATGCTAGATATGAAATTTTATTAGTGTTAATTAGATATATTTGCACTGGAAAATATAGAGTGGCTCAGGATGTGCTATGGCTCAAAATATATTTATGAACTATTTGCAAGTTTTGTTATATGATTTTTAGACCCATTGCAATTACTAATCAAATTATGTCTTTTTTGGGAATTTTTCAATATAGAAATATCAGTATTGGCTCAAACAAAATATCAATTTTATATGATGCATTTAAGTAACTATGTACGACAATGTATCTTACAAGTGTAGTATTTTCAACCTTTTTTCTCATATGGAATGCCTTTATACATGTTTAAAGAAGAAGAATGCGCCCATTTGCAATTTTAACTATAATTGTAGTTTATTCGTTAAATATAATTTGTCTGCACGCCAAACTTTCAATGTAAACAAGAGTGCAAAACTTTTTAATAAATTTACTGCTTATTAAAAAAATGTATTTTGTAGCTGTGTGTTGAATTTTGACAAATATTGGTATATATAACTGTTATATAAATGTCAAACGAACCATAAATGACAAACGCTACACGATCTATAAAGCATACATCAATTTTCCTTTTAAGAAAGAATCTTCTATTAAAGACACCTCATATATGAATTTATAAATATGCCATGTGTTAAAGCAACATTATATAGTATGTACAATAACATTCTTGCATTTTAAAATGGAGAAAAAAAATTGTGCTCTACCTTACACTTTTATCAATAAAACTAACACTACAATTGAACTTGTTGATAATATTGATTTTTTACTATTATATTGCCTATATATGTATAATATATACTACATTAATAGATAGTAATAATAATAATAAAAAACACAGAAATTTTAAAATATGCTCTGAAATTAAAAGCTTAAGATTCAATAGAAGTTTATCTTAAAGCTTTTTTAGTGGCTTAATATACGAAAATCTGTATATGCTAAATATAATATAATATAAAAATTATATACAATTTTTTTCAAGCAGTCAATATCCAACTGATTGCACTAATCATTTCAATCTGATAAGATATATTATTATTATTGATAAATAGGAAATTATCTAATTATTTTATGTACTAAATTATCGAAATGTATCTGATTGGTTGTGTGGTGGACCAATCGCAAGAATCGATTCGTCTCGGTCATATATATTTATTCTTGTTTGTCACCTGATAAGCCTTCACACCGGTCAATGTATTTGAGTGCGTGGGCAGAGTGAGAAGAAAAAAAATTCTACATAATGGATGCCCGATGACTGGTTACTTTTTTCAACAAACGCTTTTTTACGTCCTCCAATCACGGTCGAGAATCATGAATTAAATATTTTGTATTAAAGGACGAAAGGGCACGCGCCTTTTCCATCATATCCACCCGAGCTTTTGACTCAGAGCTTTCAATTTGCTAATGCAACTGAATATATTATTGACTTTTTTCGTTGAAAAAATATTATTATAATAAATCGATTACACCACATAAAATATAATTTATGGAATTAACCATTGAGAACATATTAAAATATATCAGTATGTGTTAAGAAAAAAAAATCAAAAATAAAATAAATAAACAAAAAGCTCACAATTTAGATAATTTCATTATCATATGAATTTCTTATCAGTATTTAGAGAAAAAAAAACTATTTAAAACATGTTTTTTTCGTAATTCTATAATAATTACGATATTACTTTTGATGTTTAAAATCGATTGACAATCTGTGTAACATTTCATTTTTACGTTAATATGACGTCATAATTTTTATATTATTTATTTTTAAGTGTAAAAGATAAACTTAAAGTTTAAAAATTAAAGAAAATTTCGGTAATTTCTCACTAAAAAAAAGACCAAAACGACGACAGAAATATTGGTATGATAAGAGGCTATGGAAAGTATGGACGCAAAATATGTAAAGATAAGAAGACCATATTTGTTTACAATGTTACGATTTTCAATGAATGAGATTAAATGAAAAACATTAAAACCAAATTTTGACCAATAGGAGAGCGCAAAAAACAATTATCTCTTCTCAGATATCAAAAATTCACGTCAAAAGCAGAGGTTTCTGATTGATATTATAAATTCAATGCAACATAATTTTGCCAAATAAAGCAATCAAAATGTATATTACTGATCCTATCAAATTACATCTAATATATAAAAGATAAACATTTTGCGAATCAGTGGTGTAGCAAAATTTTTAATATTATAAATCTCATTTATAATATAAATTCACCAAAAATATTTTAGGTAACATATCTGAAAATACGATAGATCTCTATAAAAATAAACTCAATATAATTATTTATAATATCATCATAGTAAGACTAATGAATGAAATAAGAGATACAAAATTATATTAGATATTTAAGAAATTCTAAACTTTCAATTATTATTATTTTAGTTAGTAGTCAATATTCTTATTATTCGAAATAAAATACAAAAAGACAATTTTTTTATAAATTTAATTTCAAGCCGAATATAACAATTTCCTGATTTTCAAAACATTTGCAAGACTCATATATAACCAATGAAAAAAATGACTTGCTTTTAGCTGTTTTTAAATTGTAAATAATACTTTATTAAAAATATTTTTTATCACAAATATAACTACAGATTTCCCCAATGCGTCATAATAGCCATTATATAAAAAATAATTACGACTTATAACAAACGTTTAAAAACACAGTTTTCATGCACACCCAAAATAGATGAGCAACATCCCACATATTTTCCAGCTTAGTTTATATAACACACAAAGACTATTTATATATGATTTAATCTGACATTCCAGACTTATAGCCATTAGAACCTACATATGTTCTACTAAAATTAAAGTTCTTTAGAAAATGTTTAAAAATATATATTCCTATCCTAAATAAAAGCTCTTAAAATATAATTGCCAAAAATGGTATAAAACCTAATTTCAGAAATATAAAATCGAATGAATAATAACATTTGACGCAATAGTGAAAAGTATGCTTCACAATAGCGTCAAATTTAATTATTTTAATTAAAATTTTATTTTGGCGACTTTTGAAGTGGTGAAAAAATTCTTAATATACAGCATAAGAGATGAAATTGCTTCTATGACAACCCAACTTCAAGTATCAATATTACTTGAAAAAACTTTTAAAATTTACAGTTCTTCATTTTTATAATATGTACCGAATACACACATACACACGCATATAATAAGCATACCACCAAATATATTATCTCGATCTATAGCCATACATCAATGCGCGAATAAAACGGAACGCCTTGAAGACGTGCGCTGTTATTACGGCGTAACGCACCACAGTGGGCGGGGGCCTGACAATAAATTCCACACTTATTTATTATACGGACCATTGTGTACACACATACACACTATCATAACCTAAACACATATATACATGAATATTTCCCCAAAAAAATATATATTAAAAAAACGTCCATCCAACCCCATTATTAACCCCTGCCCTCAAGACAACAAAGGGACAATACTGGCCAATTTCGGCTTATATCTCCCAATCAACAAAGCTGTTCTTTCGTCGTGTGTCACAATGATGTGATTCACTTCACCGATTCACTGTGCCGTAGTGAAAAATATCTTGGACGCCATTTTTCGGCATAGGTGGTCAGCACAATGATTCCGCTATTTCGCCCCGGGCGCCACCGCACGATACGGCCTCCTTCAGCTTTTTCGGGCGGAGATAATGTAATAAAATATGTACACACATGGTGAGTGTGTGTATGTGTGTGCGTAAAGGTGGTAGTCAACATTTTTATGCTTTGAATTATTTGAATACTAAATAAGGATAGGATACAAATTCGACACTCTTAAATCGTAGTGGAAATACAATACAAACGATATTTTCTTTTTATTAATGCAAATATAAATGGACAATAATAATATTTTTTTATATACCCTTCTTCATATCTAATTTTTTTTAATACTAGCATACCATATACAATGTAAAATCAAACTAATAAAAAAGAAATCTTAAGATTTAACACTTTTAAAAAATATTATCCATCAGTAAAACATAATTTATTTAATTTGAGCCCAAGTATCAATTTAATTGTTATGATATAAACAATGCTATCTTATTGTTGTATTTTATAAAAACAGCCTATTTTATTATGACGCGTGAAAATATATGCATTTTTTAATAAATAAAAAAATATGAACTACTAAAAAATTTTAAATTAGTTATTTATATACAGCCAAGTTTTATTTTATTAATAGTTTTAAACCCATAACTAACTTCACGCGTTACACATGAATAACCGTGTTATTATTTGAATATACATACATATAATATATATAATTAGAATAATTACTTGGACACTCTCAACTTTCATATTGATTTTCCATCTCTCATACATCTCAAGTTCATATTTTCATAATAAAACTAGGTTAATATAAATGTTAAAAAAACTATTATTTACCCCCCTCTCCTCCCCTTATATTATTGTAACCCCTTCTACTATATGATTTTTTAAATATGATATATTTTGGTTATGTTCAATTAAAATGTTTTTAATTTATTTATAATATTATTTAATTATTCTGAGATAAAATAAATTTAGAGTAGATAAATATATTAACAACAACCCTAATAATTTAAAAATAGTAATGATATAAATTCAATTTAAAAAATAAACATTTCTAAAATTTCAATATTAACAACGAACTTTTATTCAACTTGTGTGTATATTGTAAATCAGTAAAAACCTATACTTTCACTAAAAAAATAATTTAGACACACTCGATCTGCAACGTAAAATTTGCATTCGCAGCTCTAAACTACGTTTACGTGATTTTTTATTATTAAATCGCCAGTGTAATATCCAAGAGCGTAAACGTGGGCATTTCGGTAGCTCTCTCGTGGCCGATTATTAATTCACTACGGTCTATAATTCATATATATATACATACATCAGGCACTGCCAACCGGCGAAATTCGACACGGCTACAAACCATACGAATGTAAAGTGTTTTCCTACATCAAAGTGTTATTTTTTTACGTCGCTCTCCGACACTTTCCTGGCGCGCTAAAACACTCCACGCGTGTCGTACGAATCCGAAATGAGTTAATTATATAATTAATTACCCATGATTTTTTCGCCAAGCGACGCAAAATTGAATTATTAACAATGAGCAAACCTAATTAATTAATACGTAACACCATATATAGGTCTAATTGATATGTGAATCGTGTACCTCTTGAAGATTTAATTAAAATTCTTTCATACGTAGTTCATCTCCGCTTGAGCGGTTCACAATGATAGTTATTAACTTCATGTTACATTCGTACTTATTATATGGTTGTATGACACATATTATAATGTGTCATTTGCATGCCAAAAAATCGATTGATAGCCGCTTTCTACTGCTCCGTTAGAGTTAAATTTATAATAGCTTGTATACAACCCATGATTTGCCTCCATGTATACTATTATTGTTATGTTATAAATATATATCAAATCGAATTAACAAAAGGTGAGTAGAACTAATCTGTAATGTCGGTGTTCTTTGTAGAACAGGTGTTAAGTATAAAAGACACACAAAAGCCTCCCGCGGCGGGACTCGAATCCGTAGTCTAACGGTATCGAAAGCTGACTACCGGGCATAATGGCATTGTGCAAAAGTCATACTTTAATATTAATAATTAATATTAAAATAATGCGCGTTTTTGAAAATATTTTTTTAGACTTGCGCATCGTGAAGTGTTATATATTTATTATATTTTATATTTATATGTTTTACTTTCGATCACGCTCTATCTGCGTATATATGATTCAGAAGCAAGCGTGAAAAAAATGATGCTCTGACAGGCGAGTCCAATTGGTGGATGTGTCTTAGCGGTAATTGCATGGAGAGAGATCGCATTGACTTAGGAAAATGATTAATGATCCGCGGATCATTCGGGATAGACGAAAAAACGCATTAATAGATGCGAGACGATGAGAGGATTGAAAAACCAGATATGTTATGCTGTAAGAAACGACGACAAAGGATAATATATGAGTTTTTACTACCTCTATAAAAAAGCAATATATAAATTTTATATTTATTAACAGGCATTTTAATATAAATTGAGTTGTAAATGTAGCTTTAAATATGAAAATAAACAGTGATCTGATACAGATCAAGATAAAATAAAAGCTTTAAAGCTTAAACTTAATATGCATTAAATTAGCTATGCAAGCTTACCAAGATCTAACGAAGCGTGCATCAAGTTAACATAACCATAAAAAAGCGATCTAATATTTAACGAAAATCACTCAACATTTTTAATTATCGATTATCATAAAAAAGTATTAGTGCGCATGCGAGTATACGCGTGTATATGTATATTTCTCATTACGAAACGAAGAAATATTAAAAAACAGATCGTATCGATACGCCACTGCATGTCATTGGCGTCACGCGCCAATTTTTAATTTACGGACGAACAAAAACACCCACCGAAGGCGTGAGTGTGCTATAAGTTAATTTCGCTTTTGTAAAACAATAATAAATAAATAATAATTTATGAAAAAATATTGACATTACAATGACGTCAACGTTTTACACCTGTCGTCGTAAAACGTCGTCGAAGGAGTAACCGGCCGTTGCGAGTAATTAACCTTTTCGACCTGCCGAAACCGTGGTTTTTACGACGTTTTTGCGCGAGTTGTGTCGTTTTAAAATTTATTACTTTTGCGATAAAAGTGGTAATGCGAGTGTTGGCTTATTAGGGAAATAATCACTGATTAAATTTATTTTAAAAATCATCCTAAAATAAAAATAAATAAATCATTATTAAAAAACACAAATTAAACTTTGAGTTACCAAAAGCTTTGCATTATTCACTAACTCGATATAGAAATCACAGTCAGTAAATACAATATTTGGGTTACAGCCCTATTATTCACCACGTAAGTCAAAACACGTGTATTTTTTACACTTTTATGTAATATTTATTCAGCTAATTTATTTCATTTATGTAATATTTGACACTTTTTATATTTTGAACAATTTCATTTAACTTTACTATGGTGAACGGTATCAACTATCAAAATCTATCAATAATTTAGAATAAAGTTGTGCGTTTACTGAAAATATTTTTTTAGAAAACCTTTTATTTATAAAATAAAAATGTAGAGATCAATAAAATATTTTACTATCAGAATTACCTATAAAATGAAATGAATGAATCATCACAACAACACTCCAAAATCAAAAAAATAATCAGTGAAACTCAATATTTTTCGTTAATATTCGTAAATAAGAATAAACTGGAAATATTTTGGCTACACCCCAATAAATTAGCCTCGCAAGTTAAAACACAATTTCATCAGACTTAACATTATTGCTATAATGGATATATTACTATTTTTATTTGCTATTCTATTTTTCAGTAGAAGGTTTTTGCCAACTTTTCCTCGATCCAAACACTTAAGGAAAAAGCCTATACAAGGCACTTAAATTTAATTATATATCAATTGCACCTGCAAATAATATTATGTTAAATAAAGAAATTTTTCGTTTTTTTTATAATAATACACAATGCGAAAAAATAAATTTTCGAAATCATAAGAATTTCAGACATATCTGTAACTTCGTATTGGATTTTTAGGAATTTTCATCATTCATTTATTTTGAGTTTTTGTAATGAAAATATTTATAGTGAATATAATCGTAAAAAATCGATAATAAGTTCCAGGAAATATCGCGTAAATCGAGGCATAGAATAAAATTTCTAATAAAACGATCGAATAGTATTCTCGTGTACTTTTTAACGTTTCTTTAAAAATTTAGCGACATGCGTGCGCTACAAAAAGCAACTAAGGAAAACGCATGAGCAGTAGGAGAGGTTTCAGATGTAGGTTAAGTGCAACAAAAGGGAGTAAGCCATTAATACATACGTTGATACATAGCATCGCTACATGTGTAGAAGCAAATATATTTGATTTAAAGTATTTATTCGCGTTAAACGAGTACCGCTGTGTATTGTGACTTCCTGAATTTGATTATTGACAAGACATAATTTACAGTTATAACAAATCATTACTTTTTTTAAACTGTTGAAATGGGTGTAACGATTATTATCCTTATAGAAAATCGAGCGATTCTACTGTTCTCACAAGATAAGCATAAAACTACCGAATGTTAATTTTTGAAAAACATTCGATAAACATGACCATGTTTAAAAAATATTTGATGAACACCAAAAAAAGCATGAATGAAATGAGCCAAAGAGTAAAATAAATTTATTTGTGTGAGTGGAGTGGACTATGTTCGATTTTGCATAATCTGTGCAAAATCAAGATAAATAAATGATTTTGGGGTGCACCTTATATTCCGGAATGGAAGGTATTTACTACATTGACTGAAAAGTGAGAACCATGTATTATAAAATAGTCCAGATTTTTGCCTATCAATGGAAAAGCATGTGGGCAAACATTTCGGCTGTAACATCATGTCATCATACGAAAAATGTTAGTAATTTTTTTTCTATTAATTGCATCAAAGTAGTAAAGATAAGAATAAAAACTATATTAAAATATTATAAATTGTACGGAAAATTGTGGAATTAAATCCTTTGCCTGGTCCTTGAATAGTCTTAAATTAAACCGATAAAATATATATTAACTATAATTTTTTTTTAAAATTGCACAACTTCACAATCAAACAAATAACTATAAAGATGAGCAAATGAATATATCATGACGAGTTAGACCACAAACTCATTAAATCTTTTTTAGTGTATTAGCAGTATTAAAGGCCCAAGGAGGTCCAATAAAATATGTAATATTTATAAAGTATGGGGAATATAAGCATTTATTGAATATATACCATATTTTAAATTATTTACGAAATATGACGATATTTTTTTCACTAAAATAATACACCAAATGACATTTTATTTGTTCTTAATTACAACTTGAGCTTAAAGTTGATGAAATTATTTCCAAAATAAATATAGTAATTTCACAATAACTTATTCAGCTTACTATTTTTTGCTAATATATGTAAAGCAGTGTATGGAATGCTTTTGTTAAATGCTGCTAAACAGATTTTTCATACATATTTAGAATATTATTATTTTTAATTTTAAATATTTTTTATTGCAGGTAAAATAATATATAATAGTTGCTGATACTGCTATTGTTAATTTATTTAGAAAAATAAATAATTTTAAATTTTGGATCATAGATGTGTGACACAAAATCTGCGACTAATACATGATTAAAAATTATGTAGGTAGAGTTACTTTATTTGCTACATTAAAATGCCTGTTTTTAAATAAATATAACTAACAGCAAAGCTTAATTACTTATCTTATATATTATTACAAATTGGGTTTCAAAAATCTATAATTAAGGTATAAGGCATCAAGTTTTGTATATGACGTAAATATTTTTGATAGATATTCAATATATGCTTTTTTAAATATCATTGCTACATAAACCTAATACAATTCTGTATTGAAAAGGCTTATATATATTTTGTAATGTTAGATTATAAATTATGTAGAAGAGCGTATCACAAAATATTATAAATAAACATACCTGAGTTTGCGTAAGTCCTAAGCTCGCCGCTAATTCTGCTCTTTCGGGTAACGCTAAATACTGCGTTCTTTGGAAACGTCTATTTAACTGTTGTAGTTGTAGTGAACTGTATATGGTGCGTGGTTTTCTCATTTTCTTCCCTTTGCCATTTACTCGTAACGAACTCTCTTCTCCGATGCTGCATTTTTCTATAAAATAAATTAAAACACAAATTAAAATATTACAGTACAGCTAAACAACACACTTATCAATTGTGGCAGTAGACGGTAGTAGGCAGGCTATATTGAATTTTCAAACAGGCATAATTACAGGTGTGTGCGAGTTCTTAAATATCGATTAGGGGAACACTCGACTAACCATATAATTCACACGAAACAATTCGACGGCGTTGAAATGTGCGCCATTGTTCCAGTTGTTCAAGGCCGACGAATGTGTATATGTGTGTTCATGTTTCGAAATCGCATTTTTTTCTCGTTTTTGTACGTAACATTCCAAAAAAATCGAAGGCGAGATGATGTCCGATAGGAAAATCGGTCCCTAGAGGTGCAACGGTAGAAATCGAAAAATCTCCCTAAAAGAGCTCTAATCTATCTATCTCTTACACGTTATTATTATTATTTAGAGCTTCGAAGAATCTCCCTCGGAAGGACGAACAAGTCGCCGAAGGCGAACGATCCTATCTTCAAAATTAAACTCGAATATGCAGCTAATAAAATTGAGATAAAAACTTCATTGTAATAAAAATCGAATTTTTATACATTTTTTTAACTCTGACTTTTATCACATACGCGAGTACATAAATATTTTGTTGTTTTTTTGTATATGTATATTATTTTTATATATATTTTTTGGACCGGCCGGCTATTGTGTTCGGGGCGGGGCCGCTATAATGTTTCAAGGGCCGAAATGGTGACGCACAAAATAATTAATAAATTAATCATACACAAGTATATCTGATATGTGAAGAAAAATATTTTTTTATATAATAAATCAACTGTTTCAGTAAGGGCTCAGCTCGTACAATTAATGCTAATGCTGACCTGTGACATATCATAAATGTGATTTATAGGGTCTGACCTCTAAGCACCAAGAGTGGTGATAGTTGATTCTGTATTGAAATTTACGTAATAATCGCAGCAGCGACTACCAGTCGCACGCTTTTCAATAAATACCAGCTCTAATAATATGTAATAATAAATAATAATACAATTTTAAATACGCGTATATAATTATATTTTATATATTCACGATACGTCCCATAAGACAATATGGTTGTGGAGATTCTTAACTTAATAAACAGTCAAAGCGTCGGTTAAAGTGTATCTACAATATCTACATTTGTTTTATTTGATTAATTTAATTGAATGCTATATATAATAATAAAATTGTATGTAAAAGTTTGTTGCACATTGTTACATAAAAAAACATTAGAATGTGATAAATAAGATCAACAACTTCTTAGTAAATAGTGAAACACTAGACTAAAATCAAAGCTGTAAATCAGTGAAATGTATTTATTCATAGATTATTATTACAGCTTAAAATCAATAAATGTCTATTATATATATTTGTATAAATATTCATCACGATTATATGTGAGATTAGGAAAATCTAGGAAAACATACTCTTTGTTGATCAATCGGAAATATAATTATATATTAATCACAAATTCTGATTTCTTAGATACAGTACAAATATGGGATTTTAAGTATTTTAGGTATTAAATACCGACTTGTACCACTACTCTATCGTTCTAGAATTTAAATTAATTAACAATAAAAAAGGAGCTTGATTTCAACCACTCATACTATTTTTTTATTTTTTTATAATAAACTGTATTTATACTATTTTTTTATAATATATTGTTACTCATGCGTAAAATGTAAAGCTAAGCTTTTTCTATTGGTTTTCATTTTAATTTGATTGTATTGCATTTTAATAAGGTTTGTTGCAAATTAAGCAAATAAAACCAATGACATCAATAATAGGTGCTGTCAAATACAATTGAATTATTGATTGTAACAATTATAGTTTACTTTATAATATTTCTACGTATTTTATACTGCATTTTGGTTATCCTTATATCATTCTTTTACTCACATTGTCTTTAAATTATGTGAGGCATGAAGAGCGCAGCATAACCATGAACTCTATAAATGATTTATTAACGTTAGTACAATTTAAAATATAAAAATATTGATAGACGGGTAGTTAAATTGTGTCTTTGCCATGCTTTATGGTAATAAATATGGCGTTGTTCGGTAATCGCTGTTGAGCTCGGTTGTCAACTTTTTCATGTTTTATATCAATATTGTTATGAACAGGCAAAATATAGAAAAACAACATTTTTTATCATATGTTTTTACTGATACCTATGATAAAAAGATAAATTAAAAAATCGTTTTATAATCGACGAACCTTATGCCAAGAAGTTATGCTGAAAAATTAAGTAATGTGTCATTGGATAAGTAACTCTTTTCTGAGTTGAGCAGATGCTATGTTGAAAAATAAATATCGAATTGTAAATCTAATAGTCTAGACTTTGTATCTCAAGTTTTAAAATAATACAACAATAGATTTTAAATTAAATAAAATATATAGATACCGTGAGGTTAGATCCGAGATAATAATATTATATTTTATACTATTTATGCATTTTAAAGAGACATTCAGTGCGTCATCGCCTATCATAATCGTCTAGTACGTATAAGAAATTTACGACTCATCGTTAACGACGATAATCGGCAAATAATTGAAGCGAAGCACCTTTTCGGTAAGCGACGCCGTCTCACGTGTTTACATCAAGTTTACATTGGCGATGTTAAGTATGCCTTCTTTAAAATTGTAGGAACCAAAGAGCCGGAGGGTGGGACGGGAAGCCCGCCCACCGCTCGACCCGACAGACCCAAAATAAACCCGAAAGGCCCCAGCAGACCCACCCAGAAATATTATTGTCTACACGTCTCTTGTGGCTCGGTCTGTTACCATACACACGCCGAATATGCTTCGACTGAAAAATATATTCAACGGCATAGTGAAAAAGAGCATAATGCCAGCCGGCCGACTCGAGTGTGTCATCGATCGAGAGATTAATCAAATTTTTCTTGTCTTTAGAAGCGCAAGATTAATGTTGTGGGTATTCGCCACGATATGTGGGGTCTACGAATATGTTCGTGCGATTGATAAAATTAACAGATTATATGGAAATAAAAGTAATTATTACTTCTCACACACTCGATTTGATTTCACAACACCCGTATATGAACAACCTTAATTCATTTTCAATGGACTAAGATTGATGAAATCTAAATATAAAAAATACACCTTAATGAGAAAATTTAATCCATAAATTTATTATAATTCAAAAGTCATAATAAAATTATATAAAATATAACATATTAATGATTTTTATTATGGATTAAAATATAATTTATATTATTTTGTACTGGTTTCTATACAAAAAATAAATAAATAATGCATTCATTATGCTTAGATTCTAATAAAATCAATTTAAATTTGAGAAAAACAGCATATTTCAAAGATATTCACTAAAATATATATATTATACTATCATTCTTTATGTATGACCTACTAAAAACTTGATAGGACATACATAAATAACGATGCAAAACATTATGTTGAAGATTTTATAAATAAATGCATATTTTTATTTTATTATAATATTATATAAGAAAATACTTATTTGCTTAAAAGATTCACAATAATATAAAGTACTTTAAATACTTACAAAAAATGTATTTGAATCAAGCAATGTAAAAGCAGATGTAGCACATTTGTTGATTTAAGAGATTTTTTTATAGACGTTCATTAAAATATTACCAAAACAGAAAAAAACACTTACTGGTTTATAATTATTTTATAGTTAACAAATGAAAATAATAAAACAAAATACAAAGATAAAATATTTTTTAAAAAGCACAAAAGCTATTTAATATATAATGTCAATTCAATTATTTTATTTAAATGACGTTCTTAAAATACCTAAATTAATAAATATAGCAACAACAAGAATCAAAATTATTCTTGAAAGATAAATAAAAATAATTAAGGAATAAGCGACTAAAATTAATTTATATTTCTAATGTTAATTTATTAAAATGCAAGCACGATAGACTAGTGGTATAAGACGGTAACTAATATTCGAAAGATCTAGGTGCAAATCCCAAATAAACCTCTGTGTTTTTATATTAGTGAATTAGTAATTATTATATAATTATAATTCTAATCGATCATCACAGATTAGGTGTTCTTAGATTTTCCTAAGCTCATAAGTAAATACCATAATAATAAATTCAAATCTGGCTAGTACGTACATATTGAGTACAAAAATTCTAATAATGCGATACTTCTGCTCATAATATATATAATATCATATAAGTATGAAATTTAAATATAATTTTAATAACTGGTGCATCAATAAATCTTCATGTTTCATAATTTCTATTGTGTTTAAAAGGTCAAAATTAGGAATAATTTTAATTATAGTTCCAATCGAACATCACAAAATTATGATTTCATATCTTTTCCCAATCTTACGAATGAATATCGTAATGATTATTTTAAATAAGCTTGAGGGGCCCGACTCAAGAATATATTTTTAAAAAAATTGACATCAAATAACGAATCTGAACTAAACTAGTAGTTTGCGATGTATGCATTTTAGATATAAGTTTCCTTTGCATTTTTTATACATACCAAAAAAAATAAAAAGAGTGGAACATTGCCTTCAAAAGCACCCACTTTCTACGAAGTACTTTCACAATTAGTATTTTTTGATACGGCTCCGTTTGTATTAAAATTTGTTTGCAAGTTATTACTGATTTTATTTCTTTCTGAACCTTATAAAATATTACACTTTGTTGGGAGGAAATATCCAACAAATGTAAATGAGTAGCAGTAAATTTAGGTATTTGCTCTGAATTTTCAGAGCGACGAAAAAGGAAGAAGCCAAGAAATAACAATGAATCAATGACAACACCAGCTGAATTATATTATGTTTTTATAGATTTTACTATTGATAATTTGACAACTAGATTTGCTGCAGCAAAAAAATAAATAATGCATTCATTTTCATGTGGTTATTTCGTGACTTGAATAATAATGAAATTCGGGAAAAAACAAAAGAACTGTGAAACAAATATAACGATGATTTTGGTAAAACAGTTCATTTAAAATTAATATGTGATGCAAATATTGAAATAATAATAAATAATATTTTACTCATACAGTTGCAGAATAAAATTATTCTAAATGTTGTTATTGGTTTAAGATTATTTTTTACAATACTAGTAAATGTCAGGGACGTCATTTGGGAGAGGGTCAGGTGGGGTAATTTCCCCTCCTTGAATTTTGCCAGAAAAATGCATGTCATTCAATGAAATTATATGAATCTTAATGAAGTAAAATATTAAAAAAACGACCACTGGCCTAATTTTGCCTTTACCTTAGAAAAAGCTTGTCAGCTTAAATCTATTATAAAAATATTTTTTTAAATATCATTTCAATAGAATTATATCGTTAATAATTTTTACTGGTAGATGTATATATATATTTACCAGTGAAAATATAATTTATCTGGCAGGTGCTAGTAAAATTATAAGATTTCAACTATTTATATATACATTTACATATATATATATATCATTATTTATTTACATGCGATGTATAAATTTTACAGTGAATGTGTATTTTTCAGTGAAGTTATATTTTCACTAGTGAAGTCCAAATATATTTTCAACAGTTGATACTCAATTTGCCAGTTGCGAAACGCCCATTTTCTATTCAAACCCAAACCTAACCTTATTAAAGTTCTAAAAATACTCCAAAATATAAACTAAGTCAACTTATTTTTTAGAAGAAAATAAGCGGAAGAAGTATAGACAGACGTCGAATATTTCTCCATAGTCTGCAATATTACACAACGATTTAAAAAAAATAGAAGCTATCCTAATCGATATTACTACGAACTTTTGATATAATATTATAGCTCAAACTGTATTTAAACCGAATTTTAGTAACACTCGGTAACGAGCGTACACACTGCGATGGCGACGGCACGATTTTATTGCTTTTGACGTGGATTTTTGACTTCTGAAAAGGGATAATTGTTTTTTGCGCTCTCCTATTGGTCAACATTTGGTTTAAATATGCCTCATTCAAGTCTCACTTATTTTAAGTTGTAATTTTGTTATAAAAAACCCAAATATAAACGCTAGTGTTTCCACTGCATGATTTTATTGCTTTTGGCGTGGATTCAGAAAAAGAACCCCCTTAAATTTGGTCAAAAAATGCATATCATTTAATAAAAAAATTATACATTAAATATTTAAAAAATATATATTAATACAATCTCACATTCTGAAAATATCCATGTGTTTGGCAAGCTCGTTGAGAAGCTGAATGGCTCGTGCAAGAGGAGCGTTCTCAAGTATTAACTTTCTGGTCGCGACAAACAAGAATAAGGGACTCGATCGTGACTCTCTAGGCACTCTAAAACTTGCAGCTGAATTTGATATATATTATTTTTAGGTACTGTATATATGTTAATCGGGGTGACATATCTTAATTTAAAACGTTATTTTTCCATGGATTCCTAGCAATTTAATTTTTTAATTAATATTATCTTTGCCATAATAATAAATTAGTAACATGAAAAATTGTTAAATATGGCAGGAATTAACTTAATAGATGCTTCTTTCATGATCAATTTTATATTGCAATGTTACGAGCGAAGAATATGAATTCACATATAGAAAAAAATATTCCTTTCCATTCACAACTATAGCTCTAAAAAAATTTACTTTTAAAAAAGTTTTAGTGAAAATGAAGCCTTGTTATTTTTAACTAAAATAAGATTTAACTTTGATTTATTCTGTTTTGTTGCTTATGCTTATTTTTATGAAATGAACTTTCTAAAATACAGGGTAGCAAAATTATTGGTAAAAAAGTCATGTCTCAATTTATTTAATTATAATTAGTCAAGGAACCATGCTATGCAAATATTTTGTGTTTTTTTAAACACCGTTACATACATATTCAGTAAACTTATTACTTATATAATAAGGATACTATGGATGTAGTATTTATTGGCTTACTTTTTTAGAAAATGGCAAGTCTATTTTCGTCAAATGGGAATTTAAAAAAAATCGATCACACCGCCGCCGCAACACTTTCAGTGGTACACAAAATTTAATAACGTGTCATTTCGAGAGTGGAAAGTTTCGGAAACGCTTCCGCGATATCGAAAAGTTAGAAGAAGGAGAAATAAGAAATCAAACACCCGCGGCGAGTTTTCGTCGGACATAAATCAAGTGGGCCACAGTGTCGGGAGCGTAATTAGGGGTTCCGAGACGACACGTACGGCAAAGAGCGGGACGAAACAAGAAGATGTGAAGTAATAAAAAAATAATATCAAGAAGAAGGAGAATATGGCGTAACAGGATGTGCACGGCGTGTATAATGTGTAATTGATGTACAAATAATACTACCAAAGGCTACCGTTGGGCCCGCGGCCGCAGATTCAATGCGACGACTGTACGTGTACAGTTCAGCCGCAATAAAAAATCTGATAAAATTATAAAACGTCAAGCATACTTTTGGATATTATATAGAATGTGTAGTGTATTTTCACTTGAACTGTTAAAATATAAACAGTTGATCAATCATAGTAACTAATAATCTAGTTCTCTAGTATAATTCAGAGCAAGTACTATTAAATGTTTAATTATCATTACACCTTTCGCAGGATGTGCGCACTGCGCATAATGTGCAATTGATGTAAATGCAGTACTAAAGCTACCGTTGGACCGCGGCCGCAGATTTATTACACCGAGTGTACAGTTAAGGCCGCAATCAATACCGGCTATCGGCCGTGGAAATCCATTGCGGGCCGAAATAAAAAAAAACGTTAATCGCAGCCCGCAAATCGGGTCCCACACACCTCCCGACTATTATTTAATGCCACCGATCGAGCGAATCTAATGCGATTTCACTACGTGTGGGAAATCTGAGTAGAGATTTAGATGTAGCAGTAAGAAATGTGACGGCGAGACGTATTTTTTGGTGTGAATGTAGCTCAAATCAATTTTTTTTATCGATACAATATCAGATATATAGATTTTCGCTTTTATGGTTCGTCCAATTGGGGTTAATACGATTGCTGTTAAAAGTATGAATATTTTCATGTTCTTAATTTAAAATCAGCTACATAGTTAATATATAGGGATGAATTAACTAAAAGCAGTATTCCTATAAAATAAGAGACCCCCAAAACTAATAAAACTTCCATAAAAAAACTATTGACTTATTTAAAATCAGCGCATAATTGTACTACATGTAATTAAGAATATATTAGATATGTAACTGAAACGTAACTGTAAACGTAAATTCAATAACTAAAAATTTAAAATATATTGAATATATTTATTAATGAACGTGTGTTAAAAAAACAATAAATTTTACATAAAAGTTATTATATATGTGAGCAAATATGCAAATTTTACGCACATACTTATTATTGTGCTTACAATAAATTATTTATTAGGAAAATCTATGCTTTTTGTTTGCCTTTGACAATATTTTAGCAATAGAATTTTCCCTATTCCTTAGCCTTACGATAATATTATATTCCTATCCCCATTAGTCGATATATACAATAAATACTCAAATAAAAGGTCGATAAAAGTCAATGCTATGATAGGAATAATTGAATTTGTAGTTTTTCTTTATATGTATCTTTATCATATTTTTCACATGAAAAAATTTCTTTATCACTCATAAATTGAAACCATTTTTTTATAAGCTTTAATTTATTATTAACCTCAGTTTTATTATAATCTAATAAATCACGTTCTGCATTATAAATAAGATCAAACTAGTGGCACTGGCTTTGTTTTGAACCAAGATACGGATACTCCATGTATAGAATTTTTTCCAGAAATTTATCAAATTGTCCACATCGTTATTAACACATTGCATTTTATAAAATACAGTATTTTGTAGTTCATTTTTACCTTCACTTGTACAAATTAATTTGCACAAGAACAAAATTATGTATCTCTCATAAATTAAAACCACAAATCGATTGAATCACTATCAATGATTTCTTCATCGGAATTTTCATAATTCACATATTTAAGATACTTTAGATACATATGAATCCAATAAAACATATGTTCAATACTAAGAAATTTCTCCTAAGATCGAACTGATCCATTTCAATTAAGTCATTAACTTTTATAGTTCTTCTTTACGTTTTCAGATTAATTGGCACTAGAAAAAAATTCGTATCACTTATAAATGTAATACGTTACAGACACTTCTCAATGTTCACTTTACCAGAATTTTTAAAACCCATAAAATATTATATTAATTCCATATTTCATTTACTTTAAATTCATAAAAATATAATAAATATCAATAACCATCATTAAGATTTTTTTTTCTAAGATCCAATTAATGCCACACACTTGATTTTAGGCAAAGGAATAAAAACTATGTATGTACAATATATAGCATATTTTTTCCAAAATTATATTGGGTATACAATGCTCCTAAAAATGTGATATTGTAATTTTTTTGATTAAATAATGTTTTTTTTGATTAAATACAAACGTAAGTTACTTAATTTACATATGCTTTTATTTTGATGAAAATTACTAACATTATCTAAAAAACTGATTTCTGTATTTCTTGAACCTATTTACTTTTATATTATTCTCCAAAAAACATCTGGTTGTAAAAATTATGTAAATATTTTTTACCTTATTACTGATTTTCTTTTATAATAAAAAATAGTGTTTATTACTATAACATAAGAATATGTTAACACCATATGTGACATTAATTTGGACAAGTATTGTTAAAGATCTGTTTTATTATATTTAAATTTATTTATTAGATTCTTTAGCTCAGATAAATATTTTTACTAATAGCGTTAATTTAAATAAATATAGCTTATATTTTTAACTGTATTTTCTAATGTGAAAAAAATATGAGAATTGTGCATTAAGTAATGATAACGAAATTGAGCAGAAAATCTGTAGAAACTTTTTTATTTTATTTCCATATTTTTTTAATATCATTGATACAAAAATAAATTAAACATTTTTTATTAAGCTAAGTAAGTTTAAATCATAAACAGTTTCTTACAAATTGCATGACTGATTGCACATAAAAAAAGCGAAAAATATTGATTTTTCATAAAAAATATGAATGACAAATTATTGATTCACACGTTTATCATTAGTCAAAAAAAAATACAATATTGTGATTCATTTTAACATTAACAATCAATGAACTTGGTATGCAAATAAATATAAGTTAAAAATAGAGTTTATTAAAAAAATTAATTGAAGGAAACATAGTATAAAAAATTAGATACTATCTATTAGTACATGCATATTAAGACACAATGTGAATGAAATCACATAGCATTAAATCCTCCTTAAATTCAGTTAATTCTAAGGTTAGATAATGAAATATACTTTTGTATAAAAACATGCTTCAAATGAGTTTTTCATATCAACGTCCTAGATCTAAAATTTACTTCAAGTTACATATAAGATGGAGCAAAAATAAAAAGTACATTTTGAACGCTCATATCTGATGAACCGTTATAGTTATATAAAAGCTAAAAACAGTGTAATAAAGTAATTTGTACAGGTATCGATTAAAAAAATAAATATTAAAACAAAAAATGTTAATTGTCCTATAAATTCATATAAGCAAACAAAATTTTTATACCCTAATTTACTTCTCAAATACGTATAATAAGGCACAATCGTTTGATCAGAACATATCCACGTGTCTGGAATTATACTTTCGATACTTTGAACAAGAACACACGCTGTACTAATTGAGTACACTCGAACGAAGCCACTACAATGCGCAATCGGTAAACATTCAACAGTGGGGCGATATCGCCACGCGTCAAACACCCCGGACTTGGGGTCCCACAGGCACCCCGCCATGTAGCCTTATTGAATTATTGTTAACGACAATCGACACTAAACTAATTTACAATGTGCACATTACGAATATACACAAATTAATCATGGCCCTGATGGAGAAAAATTGGGGGATAGAGGGGTGGGTCAACTACCGCTTAACTTTTTAATGTTAGTTTATATAACTTAAAATATAATGTAATGTTTACTGTTAATTAAATTAAAATAATATATATTTATGCTGAATGGATTTATGCAGATGTGTATAGCAAAGAAATACTGGATAAAGCTAGTAAAATGATAGAGAAATTTTACATTTCATTTAAAAAAAAAACATTTTTAATTTGTGTATTATTTTAAACGTATATATGTCTGAAAAGTTATATAAATAACAGGCAAATTAAAAACTAGGGTTTTTTCCAATTACATTGAATACATATTAGTAGTTTTAAATAATTTTAATAAGTCCATACTTTAATTTTAATTCATTGAAATGAACTAATGTCTCCTTTCCAATTCTAGATTTTTATTGTGAGATAATATAAAAATATCCAGTAGATAAATTTCAAGATAGAAGGAGTTTTACTTTCAACAAATTTAGTAGTGTAATTTTTTCTTGTGTTTTCAAACTATATATTAAAAAAATCCAGGTTGATATATTCTTCAACAAAGGGTTAATAAATTTTCACATGGCACGAAGTTCGATCGGCCGAAACTAAATAAATCGTCAAAAAAAGCCGCTCACCCCCCTCGATGATGCGATTTTGTGTAATCAGGAAGCGTATTGTCCCATTACATAACCCATCATCACTCGCTGTAAAGCCGATACGAAATTAACCAATCAGAATCGGCGGGGCGCCGTTGGAGCAAAACCGCCCATCCGAAATAATCAGGAGCACGCGTATCGAGTTTTGTATTAGCTTCCCGCTGAGATGAAGAAGTCGGATCAATGCACACGTATATGTATACCTACACTAATATGGAATTAACTCATTGGGTCACGTGGCCGAATCTGAAGAATTTAAAGCGGACGCCTTCGTTTGGAAGATATGATTCAGAAGTAAAAATGTGACACACCTACTCATGCATTTATTTTGGTGTTTTCCTTATTTTACTTATCTTGTTTGATCTTAGAAAAATCATGGCATTATATTTAAAAGCTTAATTTATTTTTATAGACCTCTAACTTAAAAAATACCATACTTTGTAATAGCTTTTTCTGCCAGTGTATAATATATTTTTGATCCCTATCAATAAATTTATTATTTTTGTATTATGAGAACTATAATTTCCAATACATGTAATATTATAATCTAAATAGTTTTGTCACACAAATGCAACATTAAAGCAATTGATGATATAGCCAACTATTTTAACGATCTCTCAAATATCTAATAAGCTCACATTTCCATATAGCATCACCCTTAATGCTTTTCCAAGCATACCCCAATGTAAATAAGCTCAATGATCACGTGTTGAAAATTAGACTCGAAGACACGAAAGGCGGTGAATTTTTCGCCGTTCTAGGGGAGGCTTTCGGGCAACAATAGACTCTAATTCGTCTAACGAGGAAACACCCCCCGGGGGCGGTAAGCAATACGATAACGCCTCGACGAAATTTCCAAATTATTTTTTAACACTCTCCAAGTGAACAGAATTTGCGCGAACACCCACACGTCTCGCGAGACGAGAGAACGTTTAATTGAACACTACTGTAATTATTCTGATGCAACTCAATTGGGTGCAAACAAACGACGTTAATCATATTAATTAAGTGCTTTACAATTAGTCGTTAAGGAGGCGACGTCTATGGGAATCGATCTCTTGAACTTGTGACTTTTTGAGTGTGCCGCCTGTGTGCGAGCCGAACGTGTAATTAATCAATAGAAAAAACTCATAAACCCTCGGACGTTAGCGATGAAAAAAATAATGCTGCTCTCGGGATGAGCTCCTTTGATATTTCGGCGCTAATGCTTCATTCATTGGGAATCTCTGAATGAATCAACTAATTGTTTCGAATTTTATACGGCAACCGTATGTCGAATTCGTATATTGATTATACTGGATTGCTTATGAATAGCAACAATGTTGTGTTCAATGTCAAGAATGTCTCATTTACTTATTTTTACATAAGTAAATACAACACAATATAAAGCATTAAATATGTTTATGATTAATCATGAGACACCTTTTCTACTCAATGGTTATTAACATTTTTAGTATTTTTGTAAAATGTATTTTTAATAACTGCATTTAAAATAAAATTTATTTTATACTATAAAACTAATTTTATACGTATTTTATTTACAGTTACAATTGTGAAATTTTTACGTATTATAATTATAAAAAATTATATAAGTTTATTATTAAATTTATGAATAATATTACATATTTAATTTCAATTACATATTTAATATTACATAAGTAGCCTCAATTTATATTTAAAATATATAAATTAATTTTTAAAATAAAAATATATTTTGTAATACAAATAACCCTTTAACCCTTTGTGTAGTCAGTTAATTTATAAACATTTGTTAATTTATTAGTATACACCTGAGAATTTAAGTTAATTGTACGTACATTTTCATTTTTATTTCTGCTGTTATTTATTTATTAATATTTAATATTGCATTTCTAACAAATAGTAATAACAAAACAATGATTCTATTAGTTTTATTGGTTTGATTTTTTACTGCCTTTTTGTTTAGTACATTTCATAAAAAAATAACACTTTTCTTTGTATATAGTATATACAAAGAAAAGTGTTAATTTTACTTTATTATAATATATAACAAATATGCAAAATAAATTAACACTTTGTCAAAAATACAGAGGCTTTCAATCTTTTTTATAAAATTAATATAAAATATTTTTTGTTATGTTAATTTAATTCGTACTATTTAATTTATTGGTATTATTTTGTATAAAAATCATTTACAATAATTTAAATTTAAAAAAAATATTAAATAATTATAATATTTTTTATATATTAAATGTAAATATATAACGATTAGTAAATATATGACTATCTGGGGTACCTCAAAACAGTAAAAGATCGAACGCCGTACATATACGGCGGTACTCCTCAAAAGGTTGTTGAAGTATTTTTTAAATATAGCAGAAAAATTAGCAATAGATTTTAAAAATCAGATATTCAGACATATGAGAGTAACTCTATATATAAAATATGTATATTAAAATTTGTAGATATACTTATATTTAATATTAAATTAAAAGTAACCAATTTTATTATGATTTTGGTACTAATTTTTGCCTAATAAATAATCCATCAATATTTACTCATTTCATAAATTATTTTGATTTTAAATAAATCAGATTTAAGCATTTTAGCATCTTTTATAAAACTTTGTTTACTATTTTTATTCAACGCATTATAAAAAAATCATTGAAAATATGTAAATTATCAGTAATTATTGAAAAAAAACAGTTTTTAATATGATTATGATACTAATGATATTTATACAAGTTTAAAACTTTACTTAAATTGAGATCTGGGTATTTAAATTTAAATTATATTTAAAACATATAAATTAAATATATAAATTAAAATTAATCTTTTAGTGTAAGAAATATTCAGAAAATCAATCACTTAAATAAATAACGATGGCTTTATAATTTTTCAATAATTTAGAATTGGGCATTAAAAAATAGCCATATTTATAGAAAATACCTAATATTTTTATTCAACAGTTTTATAAGAAAACTCATTATTGAAATGTTATAAATTATCAGCAATAAATTAAAAAAACAGTTATTATTATGATTATGATACAAATTTTTTTAGAAAAATATATATAAATATCTACAATAGTTTAAAAATTTACTTCAATTTTAATGCAATAATTAAGACTTTGGTATATAAGAGTTTTATTAAAATACCCTTTGAGTGGTACCGCCGTACATGTACGGCGGTCGATATTTCACTGTTTTGAGGTACTCCAGATAATTATATATTTACATATATGTATAACTGAAGAAATAATAAGTAAAAAACATTATATTTATATAATATTTTTTTATAAATTAAATAGTATAAATGAACAAATACTATTTTAATTTTATAAAATTTATTAAAAAAAAATCTGAATTGATATAAAAAAAATCACAAAAGCCAAAAATACGAAATTTAATATTAGAAAAATTTTAAATTAATTATTAAAACACACTAATACAGAAAAGTAGTAAAACCAATCAAAACAATTAAACGTTAAGAAACATTGATTTTTATCTATTATTTACTATAAATGTAATATAAATAATAATAAATAAATAGCAACAAAAATAATTATGGAAAAATACGTAAACTTAACTCACTCCCAGGTGTATACAAAAAATTTACAAATGTGTTTAAATTAATTCACTAGTCAAAGAACTAAATAAAAAAATGCAAATAAATCTTGCAATCAAAAATTATCTTTAGTTTTGAAAAATCAGCAAAATAAATAACTATAGCTTTATAATTAAACAATAATTTAGACTTATGCAATCAAAGTAGCCTAATTTATAAGAGAATGTGCTATATTTCTATTCATCGGTTTTATAAGAAAAAATATTAAAAATATATAAATTATTTGCAAATGATAAAAAAAACAGTTCTTATTATTGCTTTAATACAATTCTAAGAAAATATACAATAATATTTACACCAGCTTAAAAAAAAATATTGTATTATTTGAGATTTGAGAATTAAAACATAGCTTCAAATTATACATATAGTATAAATATTAAATATAAAAATGCAAATAAATCTTTGATTGTAAAAAATATTCTTGAAGCTTATTTCATTATTATATTTTAAATCTAAGCGTTTAAAAGTAATATAAAGAAATATTGCAAATTTCTGTTTTACAATTTTATAAGAAAGAATACAAATTAATATAATATGAATGAAAAATAACAGTTCTTATTATGATTATCGTATTAAAACTTTTTATTTATTCTTTATATATATTAATTGTTATTTAGATTAAGACATTTAAAAGAAGCTTTTAATTATATAATATTTTATAATATGCATTTAATATAAAAATCGAATCTAGAACGTTTTGAAGAAAGATATATGAAAACCATTAGCAAAATAATAAACAACTGATTTACAGTTATTGCAATAAATAATGGCGATTAAATGTATATTAATCATATATTATATTATGCGTATTTTTATCAAGAAAAACTTTTTTTTAGAAAAAAATATCACCAATAAATTTAAAATATACTTTTACAGCAGAATTACTTATAAATCATAGATTTTAGTAGTACGAGCATATTGAACCCCCAATGAAATTTAATGCATTAATAAAAATATACACAATTAAAGAATATAACTATAATTTAATTGTTATAATTAAAATGTAAATTATACAACTCACAAGATCGTTAAGATATATTCTAAGTAAATCCAAAATTACTGAATTAAATTAATGAGAATTTTAGTTTAAATAAACTTTGAAGGAATAATATTACAAAAAAATCTAACACTTAATTAGAATACCAAATAAAAAAATATTTATTTTATGGAAAAGTAGATAATCTAATTTGTATAATGTTGTTACCAATTCTTTATACCCATTTCATAATTTGACTCACATTAACGATAAACTTTTTCATTAATTAATTATAATATTTAATAAACGACCATTAGATTCCATCAGTTCTCACGCTAACGTTTATGAATGAAAACAAGAACTATTCAAAGGTAGCCAAAAATATAAAAATCTCTTATCTAATAACACAATGAAAACATAAAAGATCGTTTAAAACACAAACGCGAATGATAATTAATTGAAATAATTACTACTCCTCTTGTAACATAGGTATATCTCGTGCGATTTTGTGCAATAAGAAGACATCGAAAAATGTGTGTATATTTATTTTTAATATAAACAATTTTTCAACCGCATAACGACCTTGAATTTCAACGCTCGATAAAGCAGAGCACTGTTTTTTGATTCACCAAGATCGTAAAATGACGCGAATCGCCCGATACGGATCGCTTTTCGTTTTGTTAAATTTGCATTTGCGCCAATCCGAGCGATCAATCTTTATTAATGTTGGTCATGCTTGGATGATTTTCGTTATTTTTCTAAATTATTTAGGAACTACTGAAGATATTTTAAAATAAATCAAATCTCAGATACATATTTACATATTTATGTATACTGGCAAATTATTGCCAAGAGTCTCGGTACACAGTGCTATTATATATTTCTAAGAACTTGTAGAATATGAACAGCTTATGATTATCATATCGACTTGCGTAGATCTACTAATGAAAAACAGAAAACCTACAACATCTGAGCCAAACATGAATTTGGTTTCTTCAAACCTTTCTGAACTTTAGTGCAATTTTATTATTCCATCAATACTAAGAATCATTTATACAGTTTCTCCCACATCTTTGTCAATATAACCTTCATTCATATTTCGAGATACGTTTTAAAGATACACATCGAAATTCGGAAAACACATATAAACACGTCAACAGGAGTTCATATGAGTCAAATTGAATTACGTATAGATATGCCCGAAGCATATAGTGTAGGTGTGGTGGCTGTACATGAGTCTCAGACCCATCGGGACAAAAAGAGACCCGCGGCTAACTTTGTCGGTCTTTGTTAACAAAGGAGGCCGCGACTGTCCTGGTTTTTGTCCCACTGCCGAAGGGCGACGACTTGTCTTCTGCTGAATTACTCTATCCGAGAACTCGCGGACTTGTGACCCTCTCGGTGTCAACGACAACGGATTAACAACGTTGATTAATTCACACGAAATTTTGGTATACACAAACACATACATACGTATATGAAGTGGTGCATATAATGTGCAAATTTTTTTAATTTAAATTTAAAATACACTATAAATATAAAACACCATCTGAGCTACTTAATTATAAATATTTCACTAATATTAAATGACATGCCAGACTTTTAATAATATCAATAATAACAGATAACTAAAAAATGACACCATAAAATAATTAAAATCTGTCAAATATTATGTATGAAACACATTTCTTAAGTTTTTAACCCTTTAAACGCCAGCGACTTTTTAGTGAGTCAACTGTTATTTCTCTTCACGCGTCGCGTCTGTCTAAAAATATATATATATATATATATATATATATATATATATATATATATATATATATATATATATATATATATATATATATATATACCGGTGAAAATCTATTCCGATATGAATTCACTGAAATGATATATTTAAAAAAATATTTTTAGGATATATTCGAGACTACATTTTTTTAATTTTCTTTGAGGAATAGCCAGAGAATTTCTGGTTTAGAATCAGGGACAGCTTTCAGCTTTCTCTAGGATAGAGACAAAAGTCCAGTCAGTGATTTTTTTAATATTTCGATTTTTCTCGCCAAATTCAAGGGGGCAAATGTCACAACCTACCGCCTCGCCTGATGAAGTCCCTGTGTGAGAAAAGTCATTGGCATTGCTCAAAAATATATCATTAAAAAAACGCCAATGTGCGAACAAGCACTAAATGTAGTATATCATGACTACGACCCCCTTTAATAGTATATTGATGGTACCATGGACAACTATGTTAAAAAAAACTTACCGTCTTTGGGCGGGCTGGCGCAGTGCTGCGCGTAAGATCCGAGATGGTAGCTGGGGTAGTTCTGGTGCACCGGCGGGAATGCGTAGCCGAGCGCCCCCCGGGGGCTCGGGAACCCCCCGCCGTCGGGCTGCGAAGGGGGGAACTGATGGGGGTGCTGGTATCCGCCCTTGAAGGGTCCATACCCCGCCGCCGCCGCCGCCGCATGGTGCTGCAGCTCCACGAAGGCCGACTTGGCCACGGGCAGGCCGGGCGAGTCGTGCTGCTGCTGGTGCTGATGCTGGTGATGGTGGTCCATGGGGGGCTCCGGCTGCGGGGTCCCCGGCGGGCCCCCATCCGAAGGGGGCCCGAACGGGTCCGCGAAGTTCAGCGTGGCTTGGCCGTGGTTTGCCACTGTAGTGACCGTGGTGCGCGCTCGACAACAGTTTGGGGTCAATCAGACCCCGACCAAACAATATTTGAATATGTCAGTTGCTAACGCACTAAACGAATATCATGCTACTATTATTACTTTTATAAATATTTTATGACACGTTTTTCTTATGCTTTAAATAAAAAATATATCACAGCTCAAAGATCGATCTAATTTAAAGCTATTTATTTATTATTTATAGTTTTGATTTTTTCTATTAAATATATATAATAAATATCACAATCGATTCGTAATATTATTTGATATATTGTTATCTTCAAAGACGTGCATCTGTGAACAAAAAAAAAACAATCAGTTAAATAAAATATAAATAATCAAAGAATATATTAATACACATTATATTATAAGCAAATAATGTAAAATTACGTTATCTTAAAATAAAACTGTTAATAGTAAGGTAAATATAACAATATACAGCGTCCCGTAAAAAAAACAATTGAATATTTTTTGTTCAAGCTAAAAATATAGCGCTATGTTTTTACATTGATTTTTAAATGTATTTAAAATTCAATGAATGGCAAGTAATGTTTTGTAAACATAAAAACATACGTCTCAATAACAACTATATATTTTAAAAAAATATATTTCATTAGTATGAAGCTTAACTGACAGTGAATTTATTGAAAGATGTCCCAAAAATAATTTGTTTTAAAAAAACATTTTTTTGTAAAATTAATCTAAATACATTGAAAAATATTTGGAGTCTTAGTTTAATTTCATAACCTTACAGAATGCATTAATCGCACATTTTAGGTTTATATTGACAACAATTTTAATATTACAGAGTCTGTTAATTCGAATGAAACAGTAAATTCAATCCCTTAACCATTATTTTTTTAATATGGTTGGAAAGAAGGAAGTAATAACGATACTATACTTCGTTTCATTTAACAGAGTCACTTTGAGGCTTATCTGCGGTATTTCATTGCTCCGCTTGCGCCGAGCAAAGTTGTCATATACGTTCCAAATACTTCATCCGACACTCGCAGCGCACGGATGTCTTCAAATTGTTATCGCTATACATACATAAATGATAACGATTGATTTTTATTTTAATAGCTCACTATTGCAACAGAAAAAAATATGGTAATATTTCTAATTTTTCTATTTTTTTTTTTGCATTATAGAAAAGAGTAATGACACGTATATCCGCAACTTATACTTTAAATAAAATTAGTGGGACTTATGCCCAAAGTTGTCATCTCTTTTTCACTTATTAATAATGAAGAAATGTATATACATGACTATGTTAAAAAATACGGACTATAGAATATAACGATGCAGATTAATAATTTACATTTCATAAACTATCATAAACTTATATTACTTCTAATCTTGAGCTTAAATCTGCACCTGAACATCTTCAGTAGATCACTGCTCATTTAAATGAAAATAACCACGCGTCTTTAATGTGAGAATCATTTTATGAAGTATGTTTCAAACAATGATGGCATTTCAAATTAAACTAAAACTATGGCAATCTCAGATTAAAAACAATAACTTAATTAACTTTTAAAACCACGTGCGTAATATTTGCTATTTAAGTATATTTAGTACTTCATTCTTAGATGAAATCGACTCTTTGCATGCGAACTTGTGTCTTTATTGGGCTTTTAAGTAATACATGCATGAATAAAAGTTACATAGATAATGGTGGAAAATTGTATATGTAATTTATATATATTAATAATAAAAAGCAGTTTCATAGATGTAATATCTGGTACGCGTATTTTTACACAGAATTGTAACATCACATCGTTAATAAAATACTTCAATAATTAAAATAAATAAAATCTAACCTAATGAAAGTTAAAAAACATATTAGGTCAAATTGGGTTTGGTTGATTCGTATATGTTAGGTTTGGGTTTGAACAGCAAATAAACGTTTCGCAACGTTTTTATAAAAATTTAGAGTAGCATATAATTTCATTAGCGCCTATCAGTTAAATTATATTTTCGGTAGTAATATATATATTTTTATCGATTAAAATGATTTTATTGAAACAGTTATTTCTATACTAGTAAAAATATAACTTACACAAGAAATACACATTCACTGTAACATATATCTTAGTTTTTCTTACAATTTACTATTATGGCATATTCTTTCCTAATTATTTCACTGAAATTCAAGTGAAAATATAACTACTCTGATAATACTTTTTTATATATGTATATATACTAACACATTTTATTTGACTTTCTGATGTATTAAATTAACATATATGCCACATTAATCAACATAATAAATTTTTCAACATAAAATATTGTTTTTTTTAGTAAAATTATTTTTTTATTATATTAATAATTATTTTTAAAAAAATGGACATGTCTGATTCCAGACGACACACATGTATTAAATATTATTTTGTATATAAGACATCAATGGAATACCATGAGTAGTATTAACTGTACTTTTATAATTTATAGCACAAATGCATAGATTTTAAAACGTTAAAAATTTTTTTTTTCGTTAGTAGTTGTCTCTGAACACCTGATTCATTATTAATTTTTGTTTAACGAAAGGTAAAGGTATTCGAACAATTGCTTTAATAACTTATCATATTTTCTCAGTAAAATCAGATTCATGTAAGTAAATTCGCCTCTGACATAATTTTTAAGATAGAGATACATACATATATTAAACATAACATTCTACAAAGACAAATGGCAAATACTTACATGGTTATTGATTATAGATTTTGATACTAGTGTAAATATTCTAACAAAAATATTTTCATGTGATTATTTCTATAGTGAAAATGATTATATTATAATTAGTTATCTCTTTTTAACGATCGTCATTTAATTATATAATAATAGCAATGAGAGAAGTTAAATATTGATTCAATAATTTTATTGCTACATTCACATAAAGTAATAAAAGTTTATCGATAATATTATAAAGGCGCTATAAGGAAACCTGCGTGTTAATATTAATATCTCAATTTCGACGAACTTTCGTATATACTTAGAAACGATGCCCAACAAATTAACAAGAAACGAAAACGTCTCACCGTCGAAATATTTCAAAATCGGACATCCGATTAGTCCTCGGAGTGTAAAGTACCAAAAAACCATGTGAAAACTGCCGACGAAGTCCCTTTTTTTCACAATGGATGTTCCTAAGGTACCACACCTCCACATTTGTTATGAGCGTTTGGCGCCTCGTCTCGGAAACGTTTAAGATCAATTTTTAAGGTATACACCCATCAATCGTTTCGAAGGTGTTCTCTATTGTAGTTCTGTACGAGCGTACATAAAAATATGATTTATTTTGATTTTTTTCCGGTAGGTCCAGTGCATGATTTGAATTGTAGTTTTGGCACACGATTTTTACAAAGTGTGCTTATGATATACATACATTTATTATGTGTCAGTTGAGTCAAGTTTTAAAAAAGCACGAAATACATTCGAATGTTATGTTTTTTGCGCCTCTGCCCCTCCCCTATGCCGCCGAAAGATCGTGAGGGTCCACTTTTTTCGTTTTCGTTTGAAAAATTGTTTTTTTATATTGTTATTATTCTACAAAAGTTAAATTAACCTTTTGTCGAGAGGCGGCTTGCCGCGCAACATCAACGAGAGGGTCGCTCTAATAGTTAACAGTGACTAATTAATTATTTTAATTAATACACATAAATAAAATTTATTTTTAATATTCAATTTAACCACATTTTTTAAAGATAATTATATATTAAATAAATAATATATTTATCTCACGAACCAATCGCACGAGCCTCACGGCTTTATTTAAACTGAATTAGTCGAAAGCGTTTTTTTCATTCGGCGTGTTTTATTAATATTAATGATTTATTTGGAGTGAAATATAAATTTGGTACAATCCCAGTTATTATCCATGTTAAATCCAATAATCACCTTGTTAAATCCGTTATTAATCACTTACGGCACCGTAACTCAATTTGGAAGCATTTTGTCTTCATTGATATCAATTAGTTTTATTTATTGTTTTTAATTTACATTGCAGCTTATTTTTTTCTCTCTCTCCTCTTCTCATCGGTCTTTCTTCTCTTTATTAATTACTCGAGCTTCGATATAAGAACCGACGAGTCGAGCAATAAAATATCGAATGAAAACCGACAGGGGAAAAAACTTAACTAAGCCGTAAAATAAAAATAAACAACCACTTCGAAAAGTTATAAAATCATATATTTACGGTTATTGTTGTATCCTGTCGTATTTGAGTGTTTCGGACGTTAAATGTGTCTATCGGTCGTTTCGGCTTGATTTGCAAGCGTAAAGAAACACTTTTTTAATATTTATGGTTTCCAAACACAATTTAGTTTTAAAAAAAAAACTTGAAAGGGTTGCCTAATATCGTGTTGTGATTTATAGATAAAACTTTATAATTAAGTATATTAAACATATTCTTACTTAATTAATTAAATAATATTTTTATCTTTTTCAAATTGGCTCCATAAAAGCAGCTCTTCATATACAAAATATATAAGAGACATTAAAATTACACGTAATATTGATACTTTTATGTATGACTTAATGGAACTGTTTGTTTTAAAGCACTAGTTATTACATAGAGTATTTCTAAAACAGCAAAATAATTTATTTTGATGTTCTTATAGGAATTAAGTAAATAATTTAGTACCACTTTAGTTGCTGTATCATAAAAACAATAATATTGCAACAATATTCAAACATTTATACTTTTAACTGGAGTCGGTTTTAGTAAAATAATTTTAAAACACAATATATATAAACTTTATTTAATAAAAAGTTTGTTTAAGTGGTAAAATTAAAACCATAACTTATGATAACTTTTAGTATCACAGTTGAATATTATGGATATGCATAGTAATAATCTTGAATTAAATTTAATACATTCTCATAACCCTAATTACTTTAAATTTATGGTATACATATACAACAGATTTTTATAAACGAGGTGAAAAAATATTTTTAAGAAATCCAGATGATCAAACTTCATTTATTTATTTACCTAAATAAATTTAAGAGCATCGTGAAATAAACAATACATTGTTTTCAATACACACAAAAAATACAATACATAGTAAAATATCATAATAATAAAATTAAATTATAAGAAATGGACTAGCTTGTAGTTGACATTGAATAAATTAAAGTGCAATGCCAGTATATTAAGGAGTCGGATGGCGACAGCTATAAGCGAGTCGGTAAGTGCGGACGTCCTGGCTCTAATGAGCATCAGAAAAAAACGCGATCGTGAATCTCAAAGACGTTTCGAAACCCAAAACTAGAACTCTTCAGTAGTTTGAAGAAATGCTAAACGACCTACAATTTTCTGTCCGTATTTCAACGCTCCTAAAAGCAAGGCGCTGGCATATAATAACGGATAATAACGAAATATCCTCTTATTAATGTATCTCTAACTTTTCTAAACTTTTTTGATTAAGAGGGAGTAGTTTGTTATTCGTAGATTCAAGAATACTGCGAACTAAAATATAATAGAGGACGCAAATAACTGACAGATTGTCAAAGTGAAACCCGTACCTCATAACAAAGCAAATTTATTGCAAACGTCGTTTACGTGTAGAGAGAATTTCGACTTGCTCTCAAAAATATTTTTTTGTTGAAGTTTTTCTTGCGATATTTTATTTAGGAATAATCTGATCAAACGGGATCAATAAAACGCCAATTTAAAAATTGAATTTGAGGAACACCCGAAGGGTTGAAATATTATTTTTACAATCATCCGACATAAAATAGAAACTGTCTATGGTTGCCCAAATAACTTGAGAATAACCGAGTTAAATCATCCGAACAACCGAGGTCCAACATTTTTTTTAATAATAACCTATGTCGAAGGCATTCTCAAAATTCATAAATGCAACGTTTATTTGAATTTCCGCATCAAGAGATTAATAACATATGTCTCTAATAAAAATCAGACTGGGTCAATGTGTTTATGTGCAAAGTTTTTATCAACCTTTTATATAATATAATAATATACAAAATATATATACACCCGAATACAAATAATAAAAATTAGATTTCTTAGCTTTTTATTTATTAAATAATATAGGCGTTAGCCCAATTCATTACGGTGTTAAAATTATTACCAACTACTAAGTGGTGAGACATCTTCTGAAATCAAAGTAAATCAGTGACATCAATTTTATTTTTTATAAACTAGTATTACTCCTTACAATCAATTTATCACTCTGCGCGAGCTACCTCGATTTTATTTAATTATTCATCACGATATTCATCCTCGTTTTTAGGAAAATCTGTGATAATCAATCGGAATTATTATACAATTAAATATTATAATAACCACTAATTTCGATCTTCCAGACACGATTGAAATTTATAGAACAGTAAGATCCATATGATATTTAAACTCAGGTTTTTCCAAGTATTAGTTACTAGTCTTTGGCAAAATTTCTTGAATGAATAGATGCTAATCAATCCTGAATAATGTTATTAGCCATTAATAGTGTCAATTATATTCAATCATTAATAGTGAACCGCAAAGATAGCTAGCGTCGTTATAACGAACAAATTCGGTCGCTTTTGATGCCATTTCGTAGCCGAGTACTCTCAGAGGCCACTCAAGCATGTTCCACGTCAGATTTAATGCTTCCACTGCGGCTAAACAGTGGATTTATTCATTTTTTTCCATGTCGCCTGTTTTATGTGCGTGCACAGAATATGCATAGAAACATAAAATTAACGCACGCAATATCTTCATTTGCGTGAAGCGGTGGACTTTCGCACTGTCGAGGGGAACTGTGTGTTGTAACAATTCGACGGATGGACTTTTCTTGTTACCGAGGCTGCGAGACGAAGGCCATGACGATTAGGAAACCAATGAATCACGGTTGTCGTACTACCACTACGCCTGTTGACTAGATATGTATCTTTGCACGAACAAAAAGTAATAATAACCATCATTGAATTTGATGATGATATTTTTTGCAATAACGAGTGATTGACATTCTAAGAAAAAAATACATTGTGATAAATTTAACTTTGCGAAAATTTGTCAATGCGCCTTGAAAATAGCATAAATAAATTGTGTGTACAAGGTTATACGGAGACATAAATTAAATTTTAGGTCACAAAAACATCAGTTTTTTAAAGTAAAATTGAAAATATTTTTAAGCACCCCCAAATATCGCAATTTACATATTCATATAGTTGTTCTTACATTTTTTTAAGTGTTCTCTATAAAAATACTAGACTTCAAAGACATATCTTCGTACCAATTTTGTGGGAAATTATTTTTTTTTCTTAAAAATTTGTCAAGTGCTTCTAGATCTTTTGTGAATTGTATTTAAATTACTCTACCCTTATTTTTACATAAACTATTGAATAAAAGACATGTAGTTGTATCCTTTTACAATTTTTGAAAAATAATTTATTAATGCAATGCTGTTATATCAGTGCAATAAGATAAGACGCACCTTTACTATTAATATTATGTAAGGTTTTTAAATGAAAGGTTCTAAGACCTAAATTAACTTTTTGGTTAATTTATATGATAAACAGACAGATCTGCATGTAACTGATAAAGTAAGTCGCGAGTAAAAAATAATTATATAGTTGTTTTTTCCCTAGATATCGACAAATGTGTTAGTTTTATAATATTATTATACATATTTTTTTTTCAAAACCAAGTATCTAAATTAATAAATTAGTAGTATTCTCATATTTTAATAAAATTGGTCGGGTTTTAAAAATATGTGTTTTTTATAAAATACAACAATATTTGATCAGATCATACAAAAATATATAAAGTTTGCTTATTTATTTTTTAAATAAATTGTGTAATAAAAGTATACACAAAATTGATACTAAATAAATATATTTATAATAAAAATATTATTAGTATTCACTAAAATATTTTTTGTGCAATAAACTACTAAAATATATTTTTTGTATGCTTTATTGTATTGCATAATTAATTATAAAACCTATATAAATCCGTATTTTACTTTATATTTTGTGGATTTTAATTTGTCGTTAAAATATATTTTAAAGCATTAAAATTTTCATTATAACACTATGATTAAAATTTTACGTTATATATATATACATATCGTAATGAAGTACGATTTTACCTTTTAAAAGCTTAAAACAAATATAAATTTGCTACATTTTTTCTGTCTTAATTTTGCATTTTACTTTAAAACTTTTAAATATGCATTATATAACAATAAAATAAGACATTTAAGAAATAATTTCTTAAACAGATGTCCAATTATCTTAAAACCAAGTATATGACTTATTCTGATTTTATATAAACTAATTTATATGTTTATTTAGAATGCCTTATATACATAAAAAAATAGAGTAAAATTAAAATTGCCCCAAATTTTAAAGGACATAAAAATATTTTGCTTAGGAAATAAAATAAAAATGTATATTCGGTTTTCTTTCAATAATTTGCTTTCCATTACTATTTTTTTATCATTATTTTTAACGTAGTATTTATTTATATTATATATAAACTAAATTTATACATAAATATATTATTTGTAGTTTATTTTAAAAGCAATAAAATTATTCTTTAAATAATATTATTCCTATTATAGTGATTTAAAAATTATTTATATACAATTTTTCTTTAGAAATATTTTTTTAAATATAATGATACAAAGATCATAAATAAATGTTTAGTATTTTTTTAATTAGAATATTAGGTATGTATATATTTTTAAATGATTATAAAGCTCAAATATATTATCATAACATCTAAAAGTTAAGAGCTATTATCCCACCCTATAAAACACATGTCCCATACTTAATTGTACGTACACTTTTAAAGAATATTACACGAAATTATTAAATTTTCATAGGCAATAAATCTTATCTGGCCTTATCACACGTGCATTAATTTACATATGAGTGCGTAATTATAACGCGAGCACAAGAAAACTCACTTAATTACGATATTATCCGAATATATAACGAGTTATCTGTTTAATATGCATGTGCCGTCTTAGACACACGACGGCTAAGTATACGTTTTAGACGAAAAAGAGCACACCCGATGGAAGCTCATGCATATTACACCAAATAGATAAATATGCATCGTTTTGTCTTTGGAAAAGCGCAGGTAGATATACGCCAATGTCACCGTACGTTCAAGATCGTGAAACGTTATAATTATAAAACGGTGACTATCAAGTATTCCCACGCCGGTAATGGAAAAACTGGTTGTCGGCATATCGAACTATCCTTTTTATGCATTTTAAATAAAGCTTGTACGCGGCTGGAAAAAATATAGTGCTGTGGAAATTCGATAGATAAAAAATATTAATACAAATAAATCTTAATGCATTTATATCATACAATCCGACGATTCGCGCTCGTTGATCGCATTTGAAATAGAACTAACAATATAAAAAAAACGTGTTATGGTAATAGTAAATCATAGAATAAATTATTTATGAACTACGTAATATCTAATGTTAATCATGATTTGCATACAGCTTATAATGTATGTGTGTTTATAATACAAAAGATGTACCCGTTACTGAATTATATTTTTCTCAGAAATTTATAACAGAATAGTCATTAATACACAGTGGCAAACTAAAAATATTTTATAAAAATTATTTTTATCAAATTTAATATTATATAAGACGAAATAATTTTAAGGAAAAACCTAATTATCCAAATTTTCAGATTAAGAAATTAATCAGTTTAATATGTTACAATCATAAATTAGCAGTATCTTATTGACGCGATACAAAATTAATTTATATTGCCAATTAATTGCGAAGCAGCATGCAAAAAGTGCATATTTTAACATATATATTATTTTATTCAACCTGTTTTACAGAGAAGCCTGTAAAACGCACAATAAATTCTATCTGGGTGTAAAATTCATGTTCTATTTTTAATATATGTATATACTATTATTTATTTTATACAATATTCATTTACATAGGTACGTACTATGCACTTACATACAGACATGAATTTTATTATATAAAAAATATATATTTTATGCGCTGGTCATTTCCTGTGTCAACATATTTCACATATTCCTGAGCACAATCAAAACGACATTAATGTTTAATGACATTTTTTGCTACATCAAACAATCGCACATGAAAAAGCGTGTGAAAACGTCATAGAACGTCTAAAAAGTATACAGAAAATATCAATGTTTTATATGGACAAAAAAATATGTAATAAAATAAATTTCCTAAAAGCTTTTTACAGCTTATTATTTAAACTAATACTTTACTTAATTATTTAGAAAGCAATAAATTATTCCTTCAACTTTATATTAGCATGTTCAATTGTGAAATGTTTTTTTGTATTTATTTTTAATTAAAGAAATATTATTATTAGTAATGAATTTAACTAAAATCTAGTTTGTATTATATTGTATATATACATATTATTATTATTTTGTCACATTTTTAATTGTAATTATCTGCTCTTTGATAATAAGTTAATCCCACATAAAAAACCTTTTTGATAAGTATAAACTATATATTTTTTTATTTTATATTATTGATATTTAATCATGAATCTTTTTTTTGCATATGTATAGAAAACCTATTATATATATTTTGGGTTTGCCAATCGCTCAGCGGAAAATTATTTTTTGTCCTGCGTTCTGACCGCAAATGTTCACCAATGACAAAAACACAAAATCACATTCGTGCGTACAAAAAATCATGTCAATTTCAGTCATGACATGTGTGTGTATGTAATACACAAGAGAGCGAAGGATGTAATTACGTGCGAGGTTACAATATTAAAAAAATTGTCATCAAACTTGCACAACCACTTTTGTCAAAAACGTCGGCCATTGTCGCACTACACTGGGAATATTCAGTATTCCATTGTGAAGACACATTATATTTCATACGCGATACTTCGCTATACGCATTTTTTTCATAAAGCGCGAGCCAAGTAAACAAAACGCCGCTACAACAATCGACCACAAAGTGTATTAATACAATTTAATTGGCGTATCACGTATAATTCAATGTGTGCTTTAATATTATATGAATATTTAATAGATGCAATATTAGAGCAAAAAATACAATCAACACGCTTGTTTGATTCACTGCCAAAACAGTTAATTATTCACCAAAACGTGTACGAAATTATATATAATACATATACTCAAATTTTAAATCGCTAGTTTCACATAAACGATTCTAGCAGAAAGCAGTTAAAATCAATTATTTAATTACGATGGAAAAAGAAGGGTGATCAATGATCCTTGTCGGTTGCGATCCATATGTGACGCTCAAAATATCATAGATCATTTATTAACAATACAATAAAACTACATTTTATATTAATTGCTGCAGAGCTATTAAGCATACACTATCAATACAAATGTATTTATAAATTAAAACTATCATTTCAATTAAATTTATAATACATATTAATCACGGTCATAAATCGAATTGTTAATCAATGCGATTGTATAGTATTATATTAAGTAAAATTGTATCAAATTCTAAATATACTAATCTCTTGACTCGCAAACTAACAATCGCACCGTTTAACCAAATTAATTGTTATAAATAAAACATGGCCGTAATTAAGCGTTCAGTCAAAGCGAGATGGCAAGATAATCGGCAATAATTGTACTCTAATTAAATTCTATTATTGTTTTTGTCGGTAAAATGCAATGAGAGCTTTGACTCTTTGTGTGTGCGCATTTTTTCACTAAGATATGTTTTATATGACAATATAGTATTTAAAGTTGAAAAAAATTGAGTAAAAACATTTAGTATTTATTTGGAAATGAGCAAACTTGATGAATTTATTAGATCGACTACATCCGGTATAATACGACAAATATACACTCGTGCAATTATGCTAATAATAATTCATTAAATATTATGGTTGTTTATATTTTTTACTTTACCTCATCAGTTGTTTTTTGCGATACAAAATATTTACACATTGTGACAAATTCCGATGTTTTTTAATATAGAATTTTATCAATGAAATACCTATAGAATTTTATCAATGATTGTTTACTTCCTAAACAATCTTACACAAGAAAAAACTAAATTAACGCCACATATATCATTTATATAAAATCAACTATTTCAATGAATTTGATAATACTCGTAAAAAAAGCAAATACTTCTAATTATACACCGAAAAAATTTCAAAAGCGAGTTCACGAAAGTGTAATTTTTATTATATTAATTCCTAAGAATAAAAATGAAGTTACACAACATTTATATACGAAGAAAACTGATTTTAAAGTCCATATATATCACCCTGTTTTAAAATTAATTTATATAAAATCAGCTTCTTTTAAGAATTCAATAGGAACTAGTAAAAATCAAATTATTTTAACTATATGGCAAAAAATATTTATGGCGAAGTTTTTTATTGTTTCAATATGTAATTTCATAGTAAAAAGGCGATATAAATTATAAATAATTTTGCAAAACGGTTACACATAAAAATATCTTATTTGTTACTTTGTCAATTTGTCGCAAAAAGTTGTTTTATTTCTTTAATAGTATTTTTAATAGTAAAATAATAAAAAACCGTTTACACAAAAAAATACTTTCGTAAACAAATTGATACCCTATATTTATACACTACGACGGCTTATTTCAAAGCCAGAATATGTCACTTATGTTTTAAATTGTTTTTTGTATATGAGAGGTAATTATTTTATTTATATCGTAACTATTAAGAGAAAATGGAACAATGTGTCATTTTTGTAATAATATATGAAATAAAAAATAATATTGCACTCCGATTAAAATTAAAATAAATGCATATGAAAAATCGTTTCAGAATTAATTCATATTTATCGAATATTATAAGGAATTGTACTGATTTTAATAATAAATAAATAATTTTGATTATATGGCAAACTATACAGTGTCATTTTTGTGTTACATCATATAGGATGTCGGTTTGTTTTAAAACTCACATTTGTCATCCGGTTCTAAAATTTATCTATATATTGTAAAAAATAGCTATTTTAGCTAAATAAACAATTAAAATAAATAATAAAATCGACTCTATTGAAAAATGTGCTAAAAAAATATTTACATGGCGAATAAAATATAAGGGACGAACTCAATAAGATGTCATTTTTACATTTTATAAAATTTCGTTATACATAAAAATTAATACTCAAAAAAATATTTTATTCTTATAGCAAATGTCATCCTATTTCAACATTTATATGTATAAAATTGAATATTTCATAGAATTCGACAGTAGTTAAATAAAAGTAAATAATTTTATTCGCATGGCAAAAAATATGTAAAACGAACTCAATAATGTGTATTTTGTATTAGTTAATGAAATTCATGATTTTCCAAAATTATTACTACACATAAAAAATAATAATGAAGGAAAATATTTTAGATAGTACGTTATTTTATTTTAAACCACACATATGGCACTCTGTTTCAAAATTGATCTATATAAAATTGAATCTTTCGGAGAATCAAACAGTAGTTAAAGAAAAGTACATTAATTTATTTATATGGTAAAAAAATATAAAGGACAAACTCAATAATGTGTCATTTTTATAATATATCATAAAAATTTTGTTACACAAAAAAAATAATATTCAAGAAAAAAAATGATATAGGGCGTTGATTTATTGCAAGCCTATATATTTCACTCTGTTTCAATATTTATCTATATAAAATTGTCTCCTTCGGAGAATTAGATAGTACTTAAATAAAAACAAATTATTTAACTTAAATAACAAACTCAATAGAGTGCTATTTTTATATTATATCATAAAAATAATGTTTAAATATCGTTACACATAAAAAATAGTGCTCAAGAAAAATGTTTTATATAGGTCGTTGGTTTATTGGAAGCCTCGCTCATGTCACCCTGTTTCAAAATTTATCGTATAAAATCGAATCATGCAAATAATTCAACAGTAGTTAATTATAAGCTAATTATTTTATTCACATAGCAAAAAAATAAGAAAGACGAACTCAATTAGGTGCATTGTTATAATAGCTCATAAAAATATTCCTTAAATATCGCTACACATAAAAAATATTACAGACGAAAATCTTTTAGATAGCACGTTATTTTATTTCAATATAAAATCTATTCTTTAGAAGAATCATACAGTATTTAATGAAAAGTACATGTTTTATTTATATGCCTAATACATACACATGGTGTCATTTTTTATTAGTCCATATAAATATTCTTTACACCTGAAAAATAATACTAAAGAAAAATCTTTTATATAGGACGTAGGCTTATGTTAAGTCTTACATTTGCCACCCTGTCTCGAAATGTGTATATAATATAAGAAATCGACTCTTTCGGAAAATTCGACAGTAGTTAAATATTTTTTTATTAATATAACGAGCTTAATTATATGTCATTTTTATTATATCATAAAAATATTCTATAAATAGCGTTACACATAAAAAAATACTGATCAAGAAAATATTTTATATAGGACATTGCTCTATTTTAAACCTCACATTTGCCACCCTGTTTTAATATTTATCTTTATAAAATCGACTCTTTCGGAGAATTTGACAGTACAATATTTTATTTATATGGTGAAAAAATATGAACTCAATAAGGTGATGTTTTTTATTAGTTTCAATATTTATCTATATAAAATCAACTCTTTTATATAAGACAGCGGCTTATTTTAAAGCCCAAATATGTCACTTTGTTTAAAAATATATTTAGATTAAATGGAGTATTTCGAAGCATTCGACGGTATGAAAGCAAATTATTTTATTTAAATGGCGAAGACAAACTCAATATGGTGTCATTTGTGTATTATTTCTTATATGAGACGTCGGTTTATCCAAAGCCCAAATAAGTCACATGGTTTCAAAATTATTTTATATAAATGAGGCAAATTATTTTAATTATATATCGGCGAACTTAAAAAAGTATTTTTTTAATATTTTACCTCAAAACTTAAAGCGTAAGTACTGTATGAAAATCGATACATAGTCTTATTAAATAATACGAAATCTTGCACTACTGTCACAACCATTTGATTATATATTGATTTTTATTTTTAATAAAATTCTACCACTCATTCTAAATGGTAAATTATTTTGAAATGTACATTTTTTGAGTTCGTCCATAATATTCCGAACAACTTTAAAATCACATATGGACCTAGATTTTCCTAATATCAGGAATGAATATAGTAATGATTAATTTAAACCGATCTAACTCGTACATATTAAGTACCTATTAAAAATTCTCGAATAATGAGCTATTTCATCTCATACACATAATTGGTAATTTATTATAATTAGCACATTTATCAATAAAGAGTATCGATTTGCTAAAATATAAAACATATTAGATGGCAAAAATGACATAGGAAAAATTTAATTATTATTTTTTAGTCATATTCTTAATAGTTACGAATGTGAATTAAAAAAAATAACTTACACGATTTTTAATCTAAGCACAATATCACGTCGTCCTACACACAATCGTCGCACCGACACCGCACGTACCTTATTGTTTATGGAATCCGCCACCGCAATGCAATACTCGTTCAATCCTTGTGCGTTCGATTTTTTGTTTCAATTCAATTGTCGTTCAACTACACTGTTGTTTATTCGCACACAAGATATCACACAGCACACTGAATCACCAGACGACGACGGAAAAGAAACAACTCGAACCGTGCGTATGTAGATATACGATAAACATGCAGCAAGCAGTCAGCGATCGCGCAATCGCCGGAGCATCGCCGGCCGCCGCGACACGACCTGCGCGCCGACCACTTAAACACTTAATGACCGGGTTGCGCGGCCACACCGACGCGCAGCGCCGCCGCCATTCTATCCCTCCTCTGATTGGAGCGCGCGCGACAAGCTACGCCCAACTAGCGCGTGATTGGTCCGCAACACCCCCGGCCGCAGGCCTTCGGGCAGGCGCGGAGCGACGCCATTGGCGCACCCTTCCCTCCCCTCCGCCCCGTGCTTCGCCGCTCCGATGCGGAGCGACACACTGCAGCTCCGAAGCGAGTGCCGAAAAACGCAACTTGCGAGCTCCGTTTCGTGGTGTGGTTTTCCATTGTGCTTGTGCGTTATGACAGCGCAGTCTGTGCAAAGGGGGTGTTGGTGTATTACGTATTAAATTTCATACTAGAATTTCCACTTGAAATAAAAAATGCCAAAAAAAATCGAAAGTACTATCTCTGTGCATATTTACTATATTTCATATATGAATCTTATCAGATTTATTTTAAACAGATCGATACAAATTATTTCATATTAATTGAAAGCGCGATGGTGGTGCCATAAGGTATGTTATAATTCTCGAATCCTTCACAAACCAAAATTTTATATTTTTTGCCTTATTGGACTAAATCTCATTATAAATAATTTAAAACATCTTGTTTATTATCAAGATATAAACAATTCATAAGTAAGTATATTTACCTTCAACGCTTTCGCCATTGTATATATATTTCAAGTGGAAAACTTAAGCAATCCTTAATATAAGTCAAGTTAAACATTGTGCTCTTAATACAATATTTTTACATATAATAATAATAACATTGCTCATTTAAATAAATAATCACTTGTGTTTATTATTTTATATAAACCCTTAATAATTTAAATAAACTAAGATAGTATTTAAATTAAATTAATAAATAACAATAAGCTGAAAGTGTAGAATATATAAATGTATGTACACAAAACTGTGCGACGCTAGTGAAAATTGGAGCGCGTGGCTTTGAGGAAAAGTCATGGAATATTTATTTTGTTACGTTAATAACTTAAATATTATTAGTTTTTAAATATTTCATATGTTTTAAAAATAAATTTAAAATACTACTCGTTAAAAAAATATAAAAAAAATTGATTAACACTTCATACATTTTTTAAATATTTTTCATTACTGGAATTATTATATCTTTTTTATTTTTTATCTAATGAACTTAGCTGAGATATTTACAAAGTTTGATATATATTCAATTAAACTGTGGTAATTGTTGCGCCATCAAAAGTGTTTTAGAATTGCTACATAAGACTGAAATAGGTAGTATTTCATTATAAATTAAATAAAACAAATATGTATTTAACAAAATCTAAAGCAAAAACTGCATTAATAAGATATATTTTATGTTTTTAATATATTTTTATGATAAGGTTAAAAAATGTATTGCCGCATTTTAAAACAAAGTAATGGATCAGATTAGCTAATAAATTATATCCAGGTATTAAGAAGATTTTAGGAGTTTGATATGAATCTAATTAAAACTGCGGCTGTCATAAGTAGTATTTTAATATAAATTACATAGAATACATATATATGTATTTTTAGTTCTTAAAAATGCCATAAACTATATTTCATGGTAAAGTTTAAATTTTCTTTTGAATTGCCGTCATTTTAAAATAACATATTGGATCAGATTAGCTAATAAACTAATCTTAGGTAATAAAATGATCAATTTTTAATGAGAGTTTATTATAATTTTCTGCGACAGTACCTCAAAAATGTTTTGAATTTGCGACATAAGACCCTCTAAATTGCATTTTTATGAAATAGAATAAAACAAAGATGCATTAAAAATTATTATAGCAAAAACCGAAAAAAATGAAAAGTATTTTTATTTTGGTTAAGCTTTGAGAAAAAAGGTTAAAAATTATTTTATAGCATTATGATATGAAATACTATTTTTTGCAAAGATTTTATTTTTACAGTAGCTATCTTGTCCTCAAAAACAATAGGCGTTTTAAAATTGCGACATGCGTCTTTATTTTTACATTTTTGCTATATATACAACGAAAATGCATTTAAAAATTTTATCCCAGAAAAAGCCGCATTCTAGTTTCAGTTTATAACTATGCTATATTTTTTAAACTTTTCCATTTCTCTCGAAGCTTTTTCATGGTAAAATTTTTTTTGTCTAACCGCCATTTTGATTTAATGAACTTCTTATTCAGGACATTTATAAGATAATTTTTCAAAAATATTTAATCCTGTTCTGTAAAACAAACACCCTATTAGAATTGCAGCATGAATATACTATAGATGTATTAAAAATATCCTCTTGGCAAATGTCGCAAAAATCATAATAATTTGACGTTTAAAAATATTTTATAGTATTAGAGATTTATTTTTAAAATATACTACATTTCTTATAAACAGATTTATAATTATTTTTATTAATATATTAAACAATGTGGTAAATTGAAGTATTATATATGATATTTATAAGCCAATATAATTATATATATGAAAACCTCTGCAATTTTATAGCAATTCAATAATATGTATCAAAAGAAAATTAAGCTAAAATCAGGTACTATTTAAATATGAAAATTAAAGTATTTTGTAGTTTAAATATGTACTATAAAATATTTTTAAGACCTCTATGGTTTTTTGACTAAGTAACAATTATTTTTTTATTATCTGCCAATTTAAAACAAGATGCCAAATAAGACTAGTATAATAATTAAACTGAGATATTTATAAAATATTTTTTTCAGAAGAGAATACAGGAAATTTAATTAAAACTGCATCGGTTATTGTACAAAAAGTGCTATGAATTTGCGACATAAGACTATAAAATAGTTAGTATTTTAATAAAATTATAATACATCAAAGATATAACAACAAAAAATTACTCCCAGCAAAAGCCACAATTAGATAAATTGTACATCTAAATATATGTAAACGTATTTTATTTTTGGTTTATAAATAATCTATAAAATATTTTTAAAACCTTCACCCTTTTTTATTATTTTTTTTAACTACATTACATATTTTAAAAGACTTAGCTGAGATATACATATATGTACATAAAAGCAATTTTACAAAAAAGATTAATGTCAATCTGATTAACATGATTATTTTACAGATATTTTGTATTTGGTAAATGAGATCATCTGCAATATGTAATATTTTTATATAAAAATATTATAACCAAGATAAATTATAAAAGAAAAAATATATAAAACTGTAATATTAAATATATAAATATGCTATAAATATAAGTTAAACATTTGCTTTATTTGTAAATAAATTATTACTAGAGTTTATAATAAAAGAAAAGTATAAATCTGATCCTTAAAACCGTTATATCCTATAAATACAAAGATAAAAATACTGATTGATGCTGGTTTTGAATAATGTTAATGTAATATAAACTGTATTTTGGAATTGCGTAATTTCATCGCAATCTAACAAAACAAAGATAAATTTTAAATAAGTCTCACTTATTTTTTAAAGTAGAATAAAATATGTTATCAAATCCATCATGAAGTAAATGATTTATGCTTCTTTTAATCAAGTAGTTTAATTAATAAATGTATATTTAAACACTTATTATGAAATAAAAATGATATATAAATATCAATGTAATCGTTTTGTTAATGGCTTATAATAGTAAGGTTGTATATTATATTTAAGTGTATATATATATAAATATGTACATATGTATGTACGTGTATGCGTACATACGTATGTAGATGTATTAGAATTTACATATTGCATACATATATAACACGTCTCCCGACAATGTTTCAAAGGGTCTTGATATTATTTTTATTTATCAATCAAGATATGGTATAATTAATACCCTCCCGCTGTGAACTCTCCAAACTTCTTTTTCAGTAGCGCAACACAAAAGAATTTTATTCACTCGCTCAGTGTGTCTACCTTTTTGAATGAACATTTTTTTTTTTGTAATAATCCGATACAACTTTTTACATCATTAAAACGTCGAACTTTCGATCCGAGATTTTCAAACTTGATATTACATAAATATTATAAAGTAGGCTTTGGCGTAATAGCGTTTTGTATTTTATATATGAGGAATTATCGCAAGCTTGATAGTATTATTAATAGCCCATTTAACTGTAGAGTTTGTATAACAATATACGCATATGTGTTGCGTATATATAATGTTCAATATATGAATAAATTGATCGTAAATAACGTCATAATGTACGCGGCGTCATGTAACCGATTCGTATAACAAACATCTCAATTGAAGACAATTAGAGCAAATTAAGTAGCGAACACACGTGGCTTACACGTTAATTGGAAATAGTTGTCCAACAGGTGAATATCACTTTTTAATGACCGTTACAGGTGAAATACCTGCTAGCAGTGAGAGAGTGCGATTGTGAGCAAATTGCTTTTTGTCGTACGAAATCAACTAATATTTTATTTAATAAATACTTGAAGAAATATTAAGATGGGAGTAGATATATGAAGATACATAAAAAGCTTAGTACATGATCTATGTACATGATTCAAAGAGCAGTCAATTTTAGAATAAATTAATAAATAGTGTAAGCTGGACATGGTTTACATAAATATACAACATCAATAATGGCGGAAACTGCATGGTACAAGAACCTGCAACACAAAAAGGCTGGAGCTTAAAGAAGTTCATTTTTTATAAATTAAAAATATAATAATACGTAAATTATAGATTATTTATCACACGAAAACATATATAGCAGTATATTTCACTGTTGAGTTATAATTTTAAATTTTTAGATATATGGAAAACGTGAAAAATTCACTGTTTTAAATTTATATTTGCATTCATTTTATTAAAAAATAATGAAATATTAATTTATATTAAAAATTATTAAGAAAAAGTTGATCTTATTTCAGAAAGAGTCAACAGTAATTATATAAATCTATACTAATGATTAATAAAAGCCAGTCTAAAAAAAATAGCGCTAATTCTGACCACACCATTGTTGGCCGTTAACTTCATTTCTTGGCCTTAACCGTCATGCTAAAAACTTTTCAGTAATACTACATAAATATATATATGTATGTTTTGACAATACATTTACGTTTGTACCTATATCAATACATAACGACAAGTGTAAAATATTATGATGAATTAGATATTCAATTTTGAGTTTACCACCATTGAAAATAAATACTGTAAATTTTAAATCTAATAATAATGAAATATTAAAATACATTAAAATATTTTTTTATTTTATAAATACGTGTAATAATTTAGACAATACATAAAAAACATTTACCAATCACTGTATTCAAATTTACTTATAAGCAAAATTTAAATTAAAAAAATGTTATTCTGAAACATATTTATAAATATAGTTTATTTACCAAAAATTATATCAGTTTTGTTTTACAAATTCAAAACAATCAATTGAAAACTTGTCATGAACTTTAACAAACACATGTTCTGAGATAAGTATTAAAACTGTAATAAAACTAACTATTCTGACCGTTTCGTTCATTAAATATATTAAAAAAATGCATTTTTTTTAAATTCTTTATAAAATTCAAGCAGAAATGGTTCGTCTTAATATCAACGTTTGCAACATTTTACAAATGCGTTAAAAAGTGCTAAAAATATAAGTTTAACAGTGGAAAAACATTGTTATATTTTAATTATAAAACCAGTTTTGTTTTTAAATATCTTACCGGAACGGCGTTCCGGCTTACTTTCATCTCTATTAATAAATAACAATTACAAAAACACGGCGCAAAACAGAAAATTATATTTAAATAAAATGACAACTTATGAGTAAAGTATCTAAAAAAATCTATCTCCGGGAGCAAATTAAAATATTTCAGTTAAGTAGTGAAGAATCTGAATTTTCTTTTTACGTAGATAATTAAATCTCAACATTCAGAAAAAATTTAAGCTTAGGTTCGTTTCTTAAATATTAATAACATTTCTATCTTTAAAGCTACTACAAACGTCTAATAAAACTATTAAGAATATAATCTATTTATTAATAAATATTTCATTAAATAGTCAATAAAAATATAATATACTATTTTTCTTAATAATATGTATATATTTTATAAAAATTTCATATCTTAAATTATTTAAGATATTATTAAACGATAAATAATTATTTCCTAATTGGCTAATTTTTTAATCTAAAAAATATGAAAAAGTCTATGATATTTAAGGAATTCACTAAAATTATTTTTTTATTTGTTTTAGCCATTATCTAAATGAATTTTAAAATGCTGCATTTGTTGTTAATGATGCACAATTAATTGAGCATTAAATAATTAGATTATGAGCAATTAAATGAGCTTGATATGAATATATAGTTTAGTTGTTTACATAAAACGTTTTTAAACTATAATATGTACTATTAAACCAAAATATTTATTTATATATATTTTTATTGTTTAGTATATAAGTTATTTAATTTTCTTAGTCTATCTTTATTTATATAGATTTTATACAATCTAATTTATAATGTGTCAACTGGCAAAAAAGTATATCTACTCATTATTTTAGTTAAAATTTATATTCATTAATACATTCAGATCCAGTCTGGTTCCCGCTACGTTCTACATACATATATAACACGCGTTAGCTTTTGACTTCTTTTAACAAATAAAAAACCCATAGACAAAAGTGTAAGGTGTAAAAATGCCGAACAAAAAAAATGTCTTAGTGAAATTGCAAGTCACGCATTTTGATAATTAAATTCAATTTATGAATGAATCGACAGAATTTGAGACACTACAGAACAGTAGCCATGTTGAGGTTGAGTTCTCTTTATATATTATATTATACAATTCAATACATTCACGATGTGTTAGTATATATAATATGTGTATCTTGCGGCCGTTACTGTCTGAGGAACGAGTTTAGTGGCGCCAGTGCGACACATCTGAAGAAGCGACAGATTTTGTATTAATCGCTGATTAATAAATCGCATTTATTGTTATTAAAAAAAAATCTATTACTGCGCTAGTTAACTATATAAATATGTCAAAACTTGAATGAACGTATCAATATAAATTGAATTAGTTAAACGATTTCCGTTCAACAGGGGTGGTTCTAGTTACCTGCTCTTCATAATGGCTTCTCGCGTCGAGAGCTAATTAACTTTTTTTATTTAGCTCCGACGGCTAAAATAGATCGCCAAAGAGCTGTTAAGCAAATATATTGCACAAAAATACCATTACGGCTTTTTCTGAGCTCGGAGGTCCCCCCATTAGCGACGCCGCCCCCCGTGCGTGAATTTTTTTGCGAAGGCCGACAGGTCGTTTGTCGGCACACGTCTGGAACATTAGAACAGGTAAAAGCTCACCTGTTTTGTGATATTCTAAAGTATCTAGAAAGCCATTTCTTGCGAATAATACCCACTTTGTGGATTTAGAAAGGTATGTATTTGCTATCATATCCAATCATAATGATCGTATCTAAAACTAATATTTCTAAGAATGCATACAACTATTTCTTTATTTATTTATTACTGTTAATATTTTGTAATGTTATGCTGCCATTATTTACACCAATTTTATTAAGTTTAAAATACACGTTTCAATGCATAAAATAAATTCCAAGAAGTAATCGTATTCGTACGTCTAATATAAGAATTATATTTTATATACCTATGTGTAGATACCTACGAGATATCCCAAACACATAAAAAGGTAAATATATTTATTAGGTCCAAAGAAAATATACAATAATATAAATTAGAACACAATAGACGTGAGTAAACGTTTGTCCTTTAGATGTTCCGTGACTAATTTTTGAGGCACAAAAGGGATGCCGCTACTTCTGGTGTAAAATACATATTATAGTATATTCATAATATATTACAATCAATATATTATTCAATAATAAAACTCAAAATTACAATGAATGTTTTAATCAATAAAACTTTAAGTTTAATCTAACAATTAATGCTTATATCATTGAGAGACAATATATTAATTTAATATAAAGTGTCTAGACGTTTTTTTATTAAGTTAACTTCACACCGCTCAGTTGAACAGACTGTAAGAAATCTACCTGTTCTTTGATGCACAGGTAACCGACGTAAGAACGAAATAAAAAAAACAAACAATTAAAGTTATAGGTGATAAAATAGCATAAGTATCAAATAAATGTCAACAAAAATATGCAATGTATTCAATGTCAAATAAAAATATTAATATATATATACTAAATGATTTGCCAGAAATAATAAAATATTTGGTTTACAAATATAGTGTGAAAATGTCTAATTAAGACAAAACATGTCATAAATGTTTTATATTAATTGGGTGTCGCAATACAAAAAGGCTTCAAACACGACCCGATCTTCTTCAAAGGATCGTAAATTATATAGAGAGCTGTAAAAATCTCGATAATTAATATATTATACCAGGAAAGGACGAGTTTTATGATATTTTATGCCACGATCAAATAATACTAATTTTATATTTTACATAAGTTTTTTGTGTTGTAAAACTAATAAGGCAATAGATTTTCTACGATATTTAGTAAATAAAAATATCTAAAGAGTAATAAACAATCATTAGTTAATTAAAAATAAATAAGAAAATTATATAATTTAATGTAGCAGAGCATTTATTAGAATGTGTTTGATAACATTCGTAATTTTATAATTAAATATAAGTACTAAGTACCTACTGACTTTTGAGACATCCTGTATATATTGGTATGATTGGCTCCGGCTTTTAAGGAACTAATAGATGATGTTTTAATAGAATCCGGCTACCGTATGAAAGCCAATGGTTCGATTTTAAATGTTTTTTTCACTCGCAGAAAAAGAGGAGAGTACACTCGATTGCGACGTGCTAGACCAATTTTTTATTTTAAGTTATATTCTTCTGTTCATACTAACTTTTAATAAATCAATACTACAATTTTGTTTATGTTTAGATTTTATGCTATTTAATATATATGTATCTTCCCTTATAGCGAATTTGTCATTAATTTCGTCTGGTTTTCGATATTTGACTATATTTTAGTTTTTTTCTAATGCCTCACTTTCGACCAACGAATAGTACCTACTAAAAAATAGTAGAAATAACCAAAAATTTTTTTGCTTATATCCTCTGTAAAATATAATTTACATATAGTTTATTTAATATATTTATGTGCTGTTATTTAATTTTATATTTTATAAAATTAGACAGTAATGTTTAGAGCAAATATCAGTATTGAATTATTTATTGTATTGCATAAATCTAACATTAAAACTATTTTTAAGTTTCTTAGAAGAATTTGGTGTTATTATTTACATGGTATTAATTTAAATACTCTATTTTAAATATTTACAAAATTAGGCTGCGCAACAAAATAATCTTACTTTTTCCATAAAATAATATTTCTCATCCTAATAATTATTTCTTAAATTTAAAACATGACCGTTAGTACAATTTAATTACTAAATATATAACTTGTGTTACGAAATTATTAATTTTTGTTTTTTATAAAATGTATATCTCTTCTCCAAAAAAATTTTTGTACTGAAATAACTGAGATATGGAGTCATGACATTGTGTTAGAAGTGTACTTACTAAAATAGAAGCTAAAAATGGTAAATTGTCACAAATTAGCTACTACAGAATAATTATTTACATAGTTATAAATAATTAATGCTATAATCGTTCTCTCGTCAGTGCCTGTCACTGTCGCCACAGTGTTGCCAGAAAACCGCATTACTCCAGAGTAGCCAAATTAAATCAGAACCCACAAACATTTCTGAATATGTCTTAACTGCCTAGCGCTTATTCTGAACCATAAGTCCGGTTTTTATACGACTAAGTTTAATCAAATTAAATTTTTCCTTCTCTAAATTAAGTTTTCTTCTTCAATAAATGATTTTTTATACACTTGATTTACTAGATAAAGAAAAAACATATTTTTAAAATATGCTCTAAATTAAATATAAACGCATGTGGCAAAGGCTTACTCAGATTTCTTGCACTTTTTCTACATCTGGAACCTCTCCCACTACCCATGCAGTGTGTCCTGAGCTGTTTTTTTAGTGTTTATGCTTGTTTAAATAATAAATTATTCTAAAATAGAAGCTTACAATTTTAATTTGACTACTTTTTAAAGTAGATGCCAATAATATTTTTAGATAAAATTAAAGTTTTTTTTCAATACTCTTCAAAAAGTTTAGACTGTACACAACTAAAGTATATCACTATTAATGGAAAATCGCAAGGTTTTTATACGAAAATATTTGTCATAGATTTAACTGTTTAATTAATGAGTCGCCTGTTACTTATCTCTTTTTAAAAAAATACACATATAAATGCTACTAGTAGGTACAGTATTTATATATTAAAAATCTTCATTTTTTAACAAAAAATAGTTTAAGTCACTGGTGAGATAATGGCGTGTATAGTGAATCAAAATACGCTGGAGTTTAAGTTAAGAGTGCAGTGCTAAAATAATTGATATTTAATTTACCTATTTTTTGCACTTAAATTATCAAGTTATTTAGATCAATAATTTTTTTCTCATAAAAGATAATTTTGATTTTTTTTCTCAAGGGCTGCTGTGTCCATTATAGTAGTGCTATAGCAATAAATCAGAAAATGATTTGAGTTGAATTATATTTGGTGTTTTTATATGTCTATAAAATTAATGATATGTTAGCATAACAAATGTCGCTCTCTAAAATTGTAAATGTCACATTGACTCCCAGCCTCCCCGGTCCAGGTGAGATCCGCTCCCGTTCCCCCGCGCCGATGGCGTCATCGCAATTAATGAGGTGCACGATGACGCGCATTGTTGTCTCGGGGGCGCCGGCGCGACCATCTGCAGACATGGTAAAGCACAACGTGAGAAATCAATTGGCGCTGACGCACTTTTTCGGGATGCTGCTGGACCCGCCGCGGAAAAGGTGCCGCGCAACTGTTCATAATGACTGTGTGAACGTGCCAATGAACGACCACTGAATGACCAAACTCGACACTGAGAAATTCACTCGCTCCAAATGGCATCCAACGACTAATACGGCTAACGGATTTCGATTATTGCTTTTACGGAAAATTTAACGTGTGTGAAACTCAAAGCTCACAAAGAGGATCATCGCCATTATGATCTTTATAACTTGGCTTAATCATTCTTTTTAAAGCACTCAAGCAGTTTTTAGATACAGTTTTAATATTCTTAGAAATATATGAAATGTTTGGATGCACATATACGTTTGCTGATAAACGTATGTGTGGTTTTGTAGAGCTCGTAATAATTAATCTATTAATACATAATCATTTGGGAATACCGCAGATGTCCAATTTGTGTCCGCTGCTTAGTGGCCATCAGCAATCAAAAAACTTATAAATAAAAATATATGGATCTAAGCTGATTTTATCTTAAAAAAATAATTGCTTTTAATAAGTCAGCGTTTAAAATCGGAGTCAGTAAAATTTTAATCGACTCACATCCCTGAATTAAATAGATAGTTCAATAGTTGTGAGGTTTTAGACATCAACGACACTATCATTGAAATCGTGTATAATTTTTCATCTTAATTTAAGTAAATATAAATTAAAGATACATTATAAATGACTATTTATGACAATAGAAAAGAGTATGAATTCACCGTTGATTTTTTTAAATTAAAAAAATAATTATTCCCAACTAAAAAGTATTATATTTGTCCGATATTTATCTCTCGCTATAAACCGTGTACCACAATTTAGAAGCCACTGGTTTATGAAATTGATCAATCATTTTTATTAAAATTTGAGTGACTTTCTCATAAGCTTTTCTTTACTAATATAATAATTTTAATCTCACAGATATGTATCTCACAGATAAACACAAACTTACATTATTCTTGGCTATACCACAGAATTTGCATTTTAAAAGGTATTGCAATAAGATATTTAGTAGAAATTATTTATAATTAAAAAATAGTTCAAGTATTGCACCTGTACCTTGCTTTATGACTACTGATCGATTGTCCTGATTTAAATATTATTTAATTTCAGATCAGATTTATTCATCTTTAAAATTATTGTAATTTTTTTAAATAGATAGAACGTTAGATGATTTATTCGCTTATCTATATGACTAATAAGTATGCATATTTATTATTATTGCCATGCAAAAATAATTTGTAAATTGTACTATTAAATTTCTATAGCCTTCAACATAAAATTATCTTAAATGTACTAAAGTAAAATTATACACCAGAAAAGTACACATGTATGTTTTGCATAGGGATTTTACCTTCTCTCTAAACAAATATATTTTTAGCTCTTAACCTTTGTATACTACTATATAATTTAAGCTTTTTATTTTTTACAACTATTATTTATTTGAGTGTAAGTACAGTATTTTCCCGTCAATGTTTAGAAGAAGAAAACTGAAATATGATCTTACTAATATTAATAATTTTAATAAGACATAAATTTTATGGTAGCACTAATAGATAACTAATAGATAATTTCAGATAATAACTAAAATTTATTAAGACTAGACAAAAGTTTATAACAATAAAAATATATTATATGTATATTTTTTATAATAATAAAAATAATATATTTATGTTTGTAAAACAGTCACTTAATGGCGATGATTATCACAAAAATAAAACAATATAATTCTCGGAGCAATAAATATATTTTCAATAATGTCATCCAATTTTTCTTTAGGGTTGTTTTTAGTCCATCTTTAACTTTTTTTCCAATATGTAGATTTACTATCATCGTTTTCAACCGTCACATTGTATTTTATGATCGAAATATTACGTTTTATACGACTTGCTATGGCGTGATGTTAACGCCGGTTCATGACGAATTTGTCTAGGAACTTGACCCCTTGGCACGAGGGGCACCTGTATAATACAGTGCGTGTATAGTAACTTTTTGTTCGGGGGAGTCGAACCGCATCCCTTTGGCTATGTATGCTGCCGCTTTTGGCCCCGGGGCCCTACAAACGTAACCCATAAAATTTTAAAGGCGAACCGCCGAGAAAAAAGCACACACATACACACCATACATACGTACGTATAACACTACAATAATATTCAGGAACACGCCTTGGCGCCAAGTCGAAATAAAGGTGTAACAGACCGCTCTCTTATAGCTGAAATACGAATAAAGAAACGATAAAAAATATTTACTACATGTAAATATAATGAACATATACATACACACACTTTATATATGAATTTATTTTTATCTCCGCTCTACAGCTACACGTTCGATCTTGTGCGTGCGCAAAAAAATAACGTAAACGCAATAAACACATTACGCTGGCGTGATGTTTGTATCTAGATAATGAAAATTATATTTATGTGTTGACGTTAACGCTGGAAATTAGGTCGAAATGCCTCTGATTGACTTTCCGGTGAAAAAGCTCAAGTGTTGGGCTTTAAAACTAAAAACGTAAATAAATGAGATTCTCGATACGCAGCTTAATATTTCAGCTTGGCAAAATCATAATATAATATTTCTCATACAAACCTCACAAGATTACTTAATAAGTTATAATTTAAAAATATTATAGTTTAAGAACTATTTAATAATCTTGATGTTTCAATCTTCAGCTTTATAACAAAAGATTTTATAAATAACTGACTGCAACGCTTCATTTAAATCAAGTAGATAATAAATTTAAAATCTCTCTAAAAAATATATTTAATAGGTGATAAATATTTATAAGTAAATCAAAAATAATAAATATTTAATTATTAATAAATTTCTAAAAATATTTTTTAATCAGTGTGTATCTCATTGTATACAGTCATTTTATAAAAAAGTTTATAGATAATTTTACGATAATTTATGCTGCATCTTTGATTTTAATATTATAAATACATTGTCGTGCAGCTAAGAATTATACTTTGGTCTAGAGAAGGCTTTTATACTTTTTAATTACATCTATATTTTGACATAAATAATTATCAAATATGCATATTTACATAATTTATTAATATATGTATATGCAAATATACATAAATATTTAAATTGTTATAAAATATGTAAAGTAACTTTATAACTTATTTACTCATGCAATTATTATATAATGAGATAATTTTATAATTAGATACTATTGTTTTCAATATATATGATTCTATTCAAAATTTAGTTTTTTTATAATTCTCTTGCATCTTAACATCTATATAGTTAGATACGGTAGATAGTTACTGTTAGATAATAAAAAATATACCACGACTTATTCTTATTAAAATTGCTTCGGTAGCTTAAATGCACATAAGTTGGTTTGTTTGTATAATTAAGTTTAAATCAGTTAACTATTATTTTTCTTAGATTGGCTGAAAAAATGGTAAAGGTTAAAGGTTAATAAATTAAAGTTTAACGTGCAAAATAAAAATGCACAAATATAACCTATAAGTTTGTAAGTAACAATAGTTTTAATAGACAAAAATAAATATTTAGGTGTAAGTATTAATAATAAAATCAGTTTGCTATCATTTTCTTTAGATTTGCTGCGAAAATGTTTATTAAAACTGATTCTATTCAATATTTTAGCATTATATGTAATATTTATATAACGTCTTTTAATCATCTACGATTTTATTTCCCTATCAGAGCGATTTTTATAGAACGGAATTTTAGCTTTTAAATATAATATATCATAACTTATAGAGAACTAACTTAACCAATATGAAAAAAATACATTAGGTATTCTAAGTTTATATTGACATTTTAATAAGAAAATTATTGAAAATTACGCTAAATTTCGTTAGCTGACCTGTTCTGTTTTTCATAATTTTTTTTCATCGCTTCCTCATATTGAATTGAAGCTTTTGCCATCTAAAAATATCTAAAATCTACCTTGTTTTGAAATTTAATTAAAGCCTCCACTAAATATTTTAGGTTCTTCAATAATATATCCATATTTTGTTAATAAATAATCAAAAGCGCACTTTTAAACTTTCGTAAACTTTCGAAAAAATAAAAATTTTGTGAAATAAACAAATCTATATGAAAATTAAATTATTTTATTAATTAACATTGGTACTCAACAACGCACTCTTAAAAATATTGCAATTTTTCAACAAAAATGAAGTAAAAAAAAAGTCTAACAAAAAAATTAATGAAAATCTAATATAACTATTTTTTAAACAATCACATATATGTATATATTTTATTATTAAATAAGATATATTCAAGAAAATAAATTTTACTATAAAAATTAATATGACACATTTATCAACAAATATAAAAATTCTAAAAGAGACTTTGAGCAAATATAAAAAACTTGCTAATAGATTTTGTTTAACTAAATTAATCTGCAATGAAATTTTATTATTTTTTTTATTAAATATGTATTCAAAACGCATTCTTAATAGCTCCCTATCTATTTTAAACGCTTCAAAATAAAAACGTAATATTTTTTATACGAAATGCTAATGTAACTTATAACTTAACAATATTAAAAAATTAATCCATATTTTGTCAATAAATTGCCAATCAAACTTACACTGTTAAAATTGATGATTTATACAAACTAGAAATAAAACTTAGACAACTTAATAATATTCTATATAATATCAATATTATGTTAATTAAATGGCAATCTAAATTGTATTCTTAATAATGAGTCGAAAGTGATGTAAAACAAATATTATATTATTGTGTTGTAATTTTTAACTCTAGTCACTTTTTGCTTTCGCATAAAGAGTTATTAAAAAAATATATTTTTTATATGTGGAATTATTTTATACGAAATAAAAATTCATTATCCTTGATACTGAAATTTTTACTCGAATATTAGTTTCTTGACCCTTACTCTTAATGTTACGGTATAGTTCATTAAACAAAAACTTCAGTAATATCAAAAAGTTAAGAGGTTGAAGATTAATAAATTAAAGTTTAACGTGCAAAAGAAAAATGCACGATTATAACCTATAAGTTTGTAAGTAACAATAGTTTTTAAAATGAATATTACAATTTAGTTAAATATTATTAATAAATACGGTTAATAATAAAAATAAATATATAACACAATTGTTGCTCTATTTTTCTAATTAGTTAATTTAACAACCATTTAATTGTTAGGCAATATGTAAAATTAAAAACTTGCAAAATACAGGAATGACAACAGTTCGAAATAAAAATATATAAGTATGAGAAACGTGATACATAAAGTAGAGTATGCTAATTAAATATAGAGTATGAATTTATTAAAATAGTGACATGCAACAGAAAGAAAGAGGAGTTGTGTACGGAGAAAGTAAGACATAAAAAACTAAAAAAGGTATAAATATCTTTATAATTATGTACAAAATAATTGATTGTACTATATATTTAATTATTAATAACTAATCAATCGAAATAAGTAACAATTGATATTGTCATTGACTTTGGTTGACAACGTAAATTAAAAATAGCTTACTGTTTTGTACTGATAATTATTTAAATTATAGTCTTTGACGTTGCGTATCTCGTGTAATTTCTATTATATACAAGTTAAAATTAAATAATTCTCATTATAATATTCACTAAATTATTTATGTGAAAATATATTGAAATTCAATGTATACTGAGCGTGTAGTACCCCATTAACAATACATTGTTTGAATAATTTATAATTTATCTTCCACGCATTTTACGGTAATTTGCGTTACGTGTGTAACAATTGATTAATTTTCTTCCTGCCGTAAAAATCGCGCATGCGAATTTGGATTGAATTTTCTATTATTGCTCAATTAATAAGGTTATATTTTTTTTAGAACAAATGCAGTTTTTATACCGGATATAAATTTTGCGGCTTTTTATCACTATTTTTTTCTTCGTAGACAGTTTTTTTTTATATTGAAGCGGCTTCTTAGCAAAGAAAAGGTGTCTTGTCGTGTTACACATGTCGGAGTCGTAGTTTTGACCGTTGTTACCTGTCATAAACCAATGTACCACGAATGTGTTTCTCAAATATTGTATTCAGCAATTAACAATTAAAATAATAGATTTAGAGATATAATTTTATATTTATATACCATTTAAAAAACAATAATTGTTTATATGTTGAGATAATTTTGATTATGTCCGCAAAAAAACTTTTTATTATATATATATAGAATAAATAAATTAAAGTCCTTCGTAATGTTTTAACTGAATACAAAAAATAATAAGCCTTAAGCACGTTATAGTAAGGGCTAAATTTTTGAAGTATTTTATTATATTATAGGATCAAACCATGAATGTCAATCCATAAATATTTCGAACCGCTCTTTAATTATTATTGGCGCCACAAGTTGCGTGATTTTCACCTGAATCCACATACGTGTATATATTTAGCGTTGCGGTTTATAAAACAATAGTTCTATCGTCGGCCGCTTTCGTATCTTTTTTCAATAAAAAAAGTCCGGCGCCCTTTTGGGCGTTAACCCTGTCTTCTCGTAGAGACAATTGTCGAGTTGGAAAAAATCAACCGACAGAGGGATTCGAACCGGACGCCTCGGGTGCAAAGGATGCCCGAATCCTTGTCAATCAATCCCGAATAAAAATATACTATCCTTGTGTGTGTGTTTCATCTGTGATTGTGTGCACAAAAGCCCATCATTAGTGCAGCACATGCGTTTTTTGCAGCATCAATTATATCATGCAATCGCCTATTATGGCTATGTTACGGTCTAAATTGTTGTTTCTTATTCTTTTATATGCACTTTTTGTAAAAACGCTAGAGGTCAGAGTTTTTGTATGTGTGAGTATGCTGGAAAGCATCGTCAAACTTTGTTTAGTACGAAAAATGTATTTCCACACCCTAAAAGGGCGTGTGGAAAAAACATGCGTGTATCTAACTCGTAGATATGTTTTTACATAAATAACATAAATTGTGTTATTTACTAAAAACTACTTTAAATAAATTGTTATCTTGTGATCACTATTATTTAATGTCCCTAATGTAAACCAAACTAAATTAAAACATCTAAAATTGTCGCACAAAACATGTTCATTAAAAACGTATAATTTATAAAAAAAAATATGCTTCTATAATATATATTTTTAATGTTAAATGACATTTTTTATAAAACGATAAGTTTTTCGCTGTGCTGCTTAAAATTTAGAATTAAAATACGGTAATGGATTATAAAGAAAATATTTTTTAACAAATTTTTTGAGAAAAAAAAACATAATCTCAGCGCGTATATATGTTTTTTGGTCTGTTTTTATTAGTTCGTTATTATTTTTAAATTAAATCTTTATATTTTACAGATTTTTTTTATTATATAATAGTAATATATCATACAAGAATAATAATAAATAAAGATGTACTTAGATTTAATACTAGAAATAGAGACAAATTAAGGATAGTTAATTATGAGAAAACGAGTACGGCCAAGGGAATAATGTAAGTGTGAAGTTGTATAATAAATAAAAATGTAGCGGGTTTCTTTAATGGAATGAATAAATATATTCTTGCATTAACTAATAAATTATAATATTATAGCCTTTTTTATACTCTGTTAATGTTTATTATTTTGTATGTATGTTTTGATTAAATTTGTTTAGTATATAAACAATTAGTAATTAAATAAAAATTAAAAATTGTCTGTAAAATAAAATCACACATAAAATGTAATGTTTGATCATGTCGCTAAACTACAGTGTCGTAATAAATTGTTAACTGACAACATATTTATAATATTACAGACCATTTCATTTAAATGTTATTTATTTAGTTGCCATTTTTTACTTTTAAGAAAATAGTTTAAGAACTACAAGAAAAGATATAAATTAATACAGTATCTTAAATAATTATTGAAATTAATTGGAATAATAATTTAATTAATCCAAAGGTTTAATTTAATATTGAAACTATCACTTATTGCGACATGCAATAAAAATATTTCACTGATCATTGTTCACAAATTTTATTTATAAGTTAAATACATAAAAAAAGTTCACTGTGCAACTAATTGAACCTCAAAATTATCTTTCAATAAAATAGGTATTTGTGAGTAAATTATCTAAAAACCTTGTGCTATTGATGAAAAAAAAATCAATTGTTTTGCTGCCAATTATTTCTCAGCGTTTTCTTAAATAACAGTTTATTAGTAAAACATCCCAATACTATGTGCTGCACAGCTAATTGCGCATTAATATTTTATAGAATGAACTACGATTAACTATATTTTCAGCTCATAAAACTCGAAAGCTAAAATATTAATAATTAAATATATTATGTATTTATGTTTAGCAACATATTATTATTTTTACTTTAGAAATATCGCTAATGAATCAAGGTTCCAATTGTGTGTACCTAAATGAAAATATGAAGGTATAAACATACAACTTAAAAAGTAAATATGTTTTAGAATTACTAAATCGTTTTATTGTATACATATGCACATATATGAACAATAGTTATATACAATACTAACTAGATAATATAAACAATAAAAAAATATAACTAATTTGTGACTGGAAAGTAGAATGAATAATGTAAATTTCATTATGATTTTTATGAAAAAAATTGCATAATAAAACTAAAAAATAAATATAACATTAAAATAAAATACATCTAATGAAAATAATGGTTTAATTTTACTGAAAAAATATCTCGAAAAGACTGATGTGAAAAAATAATAGTTTAAAATAACCCGAAAAATTATAAAACGATAAAAAAATAACACTACCAATTAAAAAAGACAATAATTAAATACGTTATATGCTCAATGAAACAAATGAAACACGGATTTCGTCGGCGTCGTTCCATGGTCACTAGCCTATTGTACCCTTTGAATGCGGTCTATACCGACTTATGCAAAAAATGAATGTCTTGTTAATATTTTGCTCATTCTAGAGTACCACAGGGATTCAATCTTGGTCATATGCTCTTTTAATATGCGGCAATTATTATTTCGAAAAATTTATTATAGGCTTATAACCTGAAAGTGTTTCAGGGTATTCACATAAATTTGTGTTGACACCTTTTCCAGATCTTCTTACCTGGACTATGTTATATACTTTGCGAGAGTAAGGCCAAATTACATTAGTAGACATCGTGTAAAATTTGAATTAGTTTGAGGAGAATTGAGTAAAAAAGTTTAAGAATTTGAAGAGAATATAACTAAGCAACAACATATTTTTAAATAATTAAAAATAAAAATGTTTCCGCAGCTAGAACCAGTTACCATGTTACCCAAATTATTACAAAAAATTCCGATCTTTTACTGATGACGAAAATGTTAAAAAAATGTCTTCTGGCACTTTCTAAAGAAAACATAGAAAATTTTGCTGATATATAGTAGTTATGAGATAGATCAAAGACTTAAGAGCAAATGTTTTTTTAAGCTCAACGAAAAAACATAAAAGTTCATACGTTTCGCTATCACGCGAAAACGCGTGAACGGACCGTAATATGTTAATGTCATTTACTTAACTCATTGCTAAATTTAATTATGTTTCTTTAATTGATTTAATTGTATATATGTATGTATTCGATTTTTTTATTAATCTAAGGGTATAATTTAATCAATATTCAGTGATTTACATTGATCAAAACTGGAGTGATATTAATATGGAAATTTAATAATAAACATCATGAAACAATAATAAATAGCATTCTCGATACGATCACTAGGGACAGGGCCACAATGGCGGCACTATTTTCCCAAACTTTCGATAGCTATCGTGCCGCGGGGTACGCGTTTAGCAGCGCTCAACGCAGACCCTCGATCCTAAACTTTCAGTTTTCCTCGTGTTCCTTTCCTTCTTTCGAACATATATTTTTGTTTTTAATTTTGTCACGTTTAGGAGCGTTCGTTCCGCCCTCGCAGAGTAGTAATACCTCGGCAGTCGGCAGACATGCTCCGAACAAAGCCAGAAACGTTCTCTCTATATATACTTGAGGTTTGTGCCTGCAACACGCAATGTTGCGTTTCGACCGCGAACGCATCCGCTGTCAGGCCAAGCCAGGACAGGGTGGCCCGACATTAACGACACGACACGACCCATTTTTTCCCCTTGCACCGCAATCATCTCGGACTCGGTGGCTGTAAAAATTCGACTTCACTACACACATTGAACTATTTATCTACGGTTAAACCGCAAAACTACAGAAGATTTCGGCCTAGACCAACTTCTAGGCCCGGGGCGCGTCTGCTTTTATATACTTTTGTAATTAATAAGTCAAAATTCTGATATTTCTGGATTTACGCTCTATTGGAAAAAGAGCGTATTCAACCCATGATATGTTCGACGGTTAAAATATACCTACTCACGTATGCTTTCTTGCTTCAAATCTTCATTTTCATACTTAACGCAAATAAAGATCACAGATAACTGACACACATTTAGAAGATCAACTGAAACTGTGAACGTTTATGTTTGATCCAAATATTCGCCAATACAAACACGAATCAGCATTAAAGGTTGGTTAATTGTAACATTAACAAATATTTTTAATTAAGCATGTATGTTTCTGATGCGATAAAAATAAAATAAATTGGATTGGATTAAAATTGAGATATAAAATATTGGATTAAAAATATTCCGTACATAAAAATTAATGAATAATACGGTGAAATCTCAGTATAACGAAGTTCACGGGACCGAAGAAAAAAATCGTTATATTGCATGTAAGGGAGATATTTATTTTATTTTTAATTACCATATTACTACAGCATCAAAATAACCTCTTACAAGATTGACAGATGATTTTTAGATACTGATTCATTATTACACAATATTTGTTAAAAAAATGTTTAAAGGTCTGCGAAACACTTTGAATTTCACTTTTGAACACATCCGGAAAAATATTTTGTCAAGTTGTAACGTCAATTCGGATCAAAATATTTCGTTATACTGAAATCAGTCTTCGTTACGATGAAAACATTTTGTATGAAAGTTTTTCGGGGATAAATTTAAGATTAGTTATACTATGAATTATTTCGATATTCGTTACAAAGGGATTTCACTGTATATTATGATTATTCAAATAAGTATAACATTCCTGTGATTTTCAGTATTCTGTTTTTTTTTAACAATAAATTTATAATTTTGCAATTTTTTATTAATAGATTTTTTAAATAAAAATAATCATTTGGGGGGGGGGGAGTCAACATTTTCTTGAGTGCGGCCTTATGTTGAATCAGATAAACGAATGCGGTTTTTCGTTCGCCACACCTGGTCTAGTCACTAGACTAACTAATGTCCCTAATGAGTTATAATGTAGAAAATACAATCAACAACTACACCAGTCTATAAATCAGTGATATATATTTTATAATTTATTAACTATTATTACCTCTCACAAGTATTGTCTTTATGCACGACTTAGCTCAATTTTATTTTAAATATTAATTGCGATATTTATCCGTGAGATTAGGAAAATCTAAGAAAACCTAAGGAATTTTAATTATATAATAATCACTAATTCTGATTTTTAGACACAAAAAAAAACACTAGACAAAGACACAAACTCACTGGTATATCGTACTATCTGTAATGTTCGTCCAAAATTATAATTACATAAACACTAATTCTGGTATTGCTGCCACTAAATAAATTGAAACATGTTAGGATTCATCTAGGATTCGAAACTAGATCTTTCGGATGTTTTTACCGTTTTTAAATAAATACTTTAAATAAATGTACAATGCTAATCAATCAAAATGCTAAGATAATTGCATAAAGAAAAGGAAGAGGAACATATTATTATTTTAATAATTTATTTAGCATAATAGCTAATTTTTACACCAAATTTTTTTTAACTAAACATACGTATAATATATAGCATAAACAGAAAATGAAAAAAAAAATATAATAGTTTATTTCTTAATGCACGAAGGTGTTTTTTTATTCCATTTAGGAAACCCGTTACAGTTTTATTTTTGCGGATTGTCCTAGAAATATATTGCGAATAAATATATTAGTATTTTTATTCAATATAGATCAATTAACATGCTACGAAAATTTTAAAAATATACTTTAATTTATTTTTACCATTTACGATATATAAAATACCAATTTATTTAATTAAATGTCCTAAATATACCTCAGGTTTTCTTTGATTGAACTTCACCTATAATTTTAGCAATAATAATTACAACATATTTTAGTAGTAATTGTATTATATTTTTACGATTATGAATTACACTATTATATCATATAAAAGTAGCTTAGATTTTTTGCATAATGACCCAAAATTTGAAATAAACTGCCATTTTTTTAGGAAAATGATGAAACAAGTTTAGTTTTCTCAGTACATAATTTCTTGATATTTTCACGAGCATTTTTAATTTTTCTACCTCGATTAACAATGGACAATTTGCTTTTATATATTATTACTCGGACAGGGGTTGCGACGCAATTAAATAATCTGTCTTTAATTTAAAATACTTGAAAAATAGTAAAAATCCTACGTTTCAATTAGAAATTTAGTCATTTTTCAATGACGTTATTTTTTTTAATTTGACAATACAATAACATTCTTTTGTTAATATGTAGTTTTAAATAATTAATATAAATAAATACGTTTATATTTTCTCCATTTTCATATTTCTACTACTGAAAATATAATTTAACTGATAGGCGCTAGTGAAATTATATGCTGCTTTTAAATGTCTATGAATGTTTAAATAAACATTTTTAAAGTAATGTAATAGCTTAGGTTAGGTACATAATAACTTAATTTAAATAAATTAATATATAATTATTATTATAAATAAATAAATGTCTACAAATATTTTTTATTTAATTGCTTGATTTATTTGGTAAATAAGACGTGATTGATTTTCATCAAAACTGATTTCGCGGTGTCAAAATTTCGTCAATACCATTAGATATTTATATGTGATAGTTAAATATCATATATTATACTTTAAATAAGAAGGTCACTTTCGCTTTCGTTTGAGTAATAATTACCTAGTGTTTTGTCAAGGGGGTCGTTAGAGCAGGACCTTGCGCCCCGGGCCTCGTCCTCCTCACAAAGATCGCTTACCGAGCGCTCATTTTCATCTTTAATTATGGTATACTCGTTACGATTACCACTGAAAAAAAATATTCATATAGTATATATTCCGGAGCATTAGGCCGGTGGTGCCGGTCGGTGTGCTCGCCTCTTTTTTATTGCTTTCCCCGAATTTCAGGATTGCGCTCGAGGCGCCTTAAACCGGGATATTTCGGCCATCGCGTGGTAAGCCTCGGGTTTTCGGGGTAAAACGTGGCGGATCTTGTAAGAACCGAGTACGAAAAAAAAATATGTATGTATACGAGAAGCCGACGCGCCTCAGGCAATGACGTCTACGGTTTTGAGTCCTATCGTGTGGTTTTGTGGCCGAGTAGAGATAAATAGTTCGATAGAGCAGTCGAATTTTACAGTATACAATCTGACTACTCAAAAAAAAATGTGATAAAACATGGCAAGTTTTTGAGAGGAAGTTTATGCTATATAAATTTATGAAATTTATGTAAGCTCAATATGTTTTCAAAATGAAAATGTCGTTGATTAATTGACAGCTTGTAACTGTATAAACCATAATAATCGAAATGTAACAGATATATTTTCATCTTATTTACAGAAAAGTTTTGATAGATTAATCAATTACGCAGGATTTTTTTGTAATATACCTATGTGATTATTGGAATATTTTTTACAATAGTAAAACTGTTTGTAACGCACATATTAATTTTCACTCAAATTGAATGCGTAGTTTGTGTTTGAAAGTCAAGTATTGACAATGCCTATTTCGTGCTCTTCGAACTATGAACTTGCATTAAATTTTTCGTTAAAAATAAAATTAGATACAGTTAGGTGAAAAATATTTTTGTATTGAGTATATGTGAGTCGTATATATGCTGTCTATCTTCACAGCCCAAGAGGGCTGTGAAGATAGACAGCACATCAACCACCGATAAAAATACGAAAAAATAAGGACATCGTCCTCAATAATCGCTTAATCACTATTAGATATATTGCTGAAGAAGTTAATTACAATTTTTACTAACATTTTAGCATTAAATTTGTTTTAAACCTGAGAAATTATTTAAAAAATGTATAATTGCTACATAAAATCATAAATGGCGTTAAATCTTTGAAAAAAACGAACAATAAAAGTGCATTAAAGAGAAAAGACCAAAAAGCACGTCAAGTTCAATTTATTTTCAATGTTATCATTACTCACTACCAGTTTTTGCGTTCAATAAAGAGTAGGCAGATTTAACTCATGTATCTGCTCTTTTATCTAAATCATATAAATAACTTACTTTTCTAGAAACACTTATTTTTTTAAATATTGAAATAATTTTTCAATCCTCTCCTACAAATTGCTATAACAATTACATTATTTTCAAGAGTACGTTGCACGTATTAACTACATATCGTTTTAAAGCGACCAAATATTTATAGTATAACTTAATAATAACCCATCGACATTAATTTCGAGGATACAAAAAGCTTTTTTATCAATCCTCTTGTTCGAATAGGAACGGAAAAGCCCCACAGCGATGGTCAATCATCGGTCACGACACTTGAAAAACGACCCTCTAAGGTCCTCAGGCTAATCGTCTCGAAAAAACACTTTTTGCTCTTCTGCTCGTCATTAAACACGTATGCTTCCACACGTGAATAATCACTCTAAAAACTCACTAATGTGTTTCATATCTGACTTATATAAAAACCTCACGTACATATACAAATGCAATGATTCAATTTTTCGTGGTATATCGTCCGTTTTTTTAATAAACTAGAAAATTAACAATAGTGGTTCTACATTTAGCTTAGATTTATTTAACTTTTTAGAAATCAATTCATTCTTTCAATATTAAAATATTGAGCATTTATGCATTTAATCAAAACATATAACAACCTCGTATTCAAACTAACTAAAATTTATATATAAATAGTATAACGCAATAGCCTAAGTTAGGAGTAACAATACATAGCTAAGCCTAACCATTATTTTTATATTTAAACACTTATTTAAGAATCATCTTTAAACATATATTTAAGATTTATCCATCAAAAATCAATTAATATTATATTTATTTATTATTATTACAAAAAAAAATCATCTAACCATATTTGAATTCCTGACTAAATTACTTTATTATTTAATATATGTATGTTATAGGGCGCCATTTTTAATATTATTTTATACTTACAAGGAATTAATAACAACATTAAATTTTAAATAAGAAACTTAATAATCTAAAAGAAAAATAATATTAAAAAATCTTCCGAAACATAAAGAACATCCATACATTTTAAATATTTCTGTAAAAATAAAAATATAATTTGTTGTAGAGCAATAATACTAAACAATATTATTCTCACTCGTTATAAATCCATATAAATATTTCATTTAATTATGTAAAATATATTTTATTGATCTATACTAATATTTAAGATCTATAGTAATATAAAAAAATGGCCAAAAAATAAAACCTAAAAATATGGCAGTGTCTGTACTTATGTGGAAAATTATTTATTTTGTTACCAAATAAATTTGGTTGTAGATTTTATTAGTCCTTAAAAAATAAATGCTTATTATAGTTATTTATTTATAGTATATTCAACGTATTACATGTGAAATTAACTTGCTCTTATAGTATGATTTTAGAGTAAAATATAATTTAATAAGGAATAAAATTATTTATTTGCAACATTAAATTGTAGGCTACATATATATATAAAATATATGCAACGAAATAAAAAATATATTATAGTATTTAATTTTTATACTTTTTGTTTAAGGTTTGAAGCAAATTAGTGTATTACAAAAAAAGGGATTCTAAACTTTTTTTGTAACTTAAAAATTAAGAATTAAAAATAAATATAATAATATTAATAACCCAATAATTCTCTTAATTTATAAAAAATATATACTTCAGTTAAAGTAAAACTTATTGCTGTCATCTATTGTCGAGTAGCATAAGCATTTATAATACATTTTAATATTATTATTTATAATGTTCATAGTAATATATAAAAATACATTATATCTATAACTATTAATAAATATTACATAATTTTTAAAACGCATGTATGTAAAATGCGTACAGTGAAAATATTTAATTGTCGAACTGAATTGCACTAATTCGTTAATTTTAGGCAATTTTCCGACTCCCTCTTATCTTAACGAGGTGTAAACGTCTCTTATAATTATCATAAATAGTTCAAATCTTAAATAATGACTGTTTTTCTTAAGCGCAAAACGATCTTCTAACGAGCCTAATTTTATATGTATGTATGTACTTCTTACTACGACACAAATTGTCGAAACTTTTAATCTATTAAATGGAAATAATGAGTATACAAATATAAAAAAGTATTTTGATGTATTATAAACAATGCTATATTCAATTAGTTAATGGCTTAATAGCACACGTTTTTTCCCTGACCGATTGTTAAATTGTAGCAATATCAGAATTGAAACGCTACTATCGCATCAATTCCATCTAGGATGTCATATTTGTTTGTTGTTATGATTAAAAAAACATATATAATTATTTTTCAATAATTTTATATGAAACTTGAAAACTGCACGATGGAATTATTATGTGACAAGAAAATTAAATTAGAAAAAAAATACGGAAATTGTCCACAAGCTAATTTTATTTATGTTTCCAATTCGTATTGCCAGATAGAGCACAGGATTAATCTATGGCCATTATAATGACTATGTCGTAAATATAATAATCTCGTGGCAAGAAGCCATACTGTCATCGGCATAATGAGAAACTAGATAACCGAATATTACTTTCAATTATGTCGTTCTGTTTTTTATGATCGTTAGACACGTCATTTAAATTGCGCGCCTATTAGTTGACACACGCCCAAAATCCCTATTTGTCTCTCGGGTGGGTTTAACTTAAATAATATAAATTAAAAAAAGTATATACCTAATTACAAAAAATGGTTGTGTAATTGTTTTTATCTCAATTGAAGATTTTTGCTTATTATATGTATCACAAAACACAAATTTACTGGAGAGCAGAAAAGTGTTTCTTTTTTTATTTATTACATTTTATCTTTAAATATTCCATACTAATTCAGAATAAAAACTAAAAATGCAGTATACAAATAAAATCGTACATTTTTGCAAAATACGTAAAGCATTCATTACTATAATATCTTCAGAAATCACAGTCAGTAAGCAACATTTAACAAAAGAAACACGTTTATTTTTTGTAGATTCATAAATTACGATTTTATATTAATTCCAAAACATTTCAAAACGATACGTAAAAAGCAATGTGAATCTATCACAGTTTTAATTTATGTCAGCTGTTTACCCTCATATTCTGACCTACCGTAATAGCATTGGAATTGCGAAATTGTATCGGAAATCGGCGTTAGTCAAACAAAAAGCACTCGCGTATTATCCACAATAATGTCTGTCCTTTGTTCGACACAACAAACATGCGATTCGCAGACGAATAATGACAAAATTAAAATTGCAAAAGCTCAATTAAATCGACAATGGTACGAGGTATAGATAGTTATAATTCGTACGTCATCTCGTCAATAAAAGCATCCAAGAAATGCTTTAAAAATAATTAAAAAAATATATATATATAATCATTACTATTATACAGGCCTGCTGAGAGGAGACGAATTCCCGGGTCCCGTTCTCCTTGAGGGGTCCGACACTGGAAAAATCATTGCAAGAATATATATATAAAAAAAGTAAAAACCGAAGAAATAATACGATTTTATTTAGCTACTCAGTGAAAAATTCGATTGATATTTATTTCCGAAAATTTAAGACGTCTTCTAAAAACAATCTGCAGTAATTGAAAAAATAGACAATATGTGAATAGTTCAGTATGCATTTGTGTCTTGCGTGACGAGAAGCGCATCAGCATAATTCAATATCGACAATCATTCGCCAAATTGTTTGCAGCAAAATGTCACAAGCAATTGCCTTTCGACGAACGCCCGGGTAATTTCGCATAATTCCAATTGTCGTTTGCTACCGCAACTGACGAGTCATACAATAAAAATATTTATCTTGTAGCTTACCTTTTTAAGATACATAGAATTTTGATATAATACATCTTCATCGAAAAAACAAATGCAGAATCCATATAAGGCAATATAACTATTCAAATAAAAATTCAATGCAAATAAATAAAAGAATATTGCTATGACAAAAAATAAATAATATAATTCGTTATGCAAGATCAAATTAATTATAATAATAAAATCTCACAGTCGCGTAATAAAAAAATTAGCATTTTGTAAGTAGGTGTAGTTTCTTACCTATGCATATGAGATACATATGACGCCCCAGACGTTTGCTTGAATAGTTGAATGACTACCATACCACAACTCCACTGCATTTATTTTTGCCATATTGTCATATTATGTGAACGTATGTACATGTGTATGTATATTTAACCGCTTAAAAGCGACATGCGACATCCATTATATTATAGTTTTATACAATGCTGACATTTCAATACAATTATTGCCCATATATTATGTTGTACACATCATATCTTGCATTCATAAAATATTGCTAGTGTTTTTTATTTTTTTGATAGAAAGTAAAAATCTAGTTTGTGTCAAAATATTTCATTGAATATATTTATACCTAATATGTACTATATATAGAATCCATTATTCAAAAAATTAACGTAGAACTATATACTATATCTGGAAAACATTTTTAATAATAAATATTTAAATCGTATGTATTACAAAACTATAAATTTTGCATATAGCCGTATTTTACGCTGTTAAGACCATGTGTCAATACATTTTATAGACAAACAATTATTGTCCTTTTTACTATTAACCTTCTAAATATTAGAAAATAGTTCATGCGAATGTGTATAATCGTAGTTAATTAATACAGTATGGCTGCAATATCTTGTATTTAAGACCAAATGTGTCAAGCATTGCAGTTACTTATTATTTCTTACACACAGTGACTCGTTCAACGCGCATGCGCAAGCATAGTAGAATTATCATACAAACAAATCTTGCCAGTCGCATTCAGAAATAATTTATCAACAATCCTTCCTGCTTATGAATGAAGAATATGAGGACATAAAAATACTATAATTTTATTAAAATCGAAATATTAAAAAAGCAACCACTAACTGAGAAAGTGTTGCTGCCTCCCACCTCCCCCTAGAAAAAACCGAAATAACGTCCCTAGTTTTAAATCAGAATTTCTCGGGTTATACCTCAAATAAAATCTAAAATAGAGTCTCGAATCTATCACGAAAATATTTTTTAAATATGCCATTACAGTGAAATACATTTTCACCGGTAATATAATTTTTTGCAAGTGAAAATATAGTTTATATTGCAAATGCTACTATAATTAAATGATTTCAACTCTTCCATACGTAGTAATATATTACTTTTACATATTTATCATTATTTGTTTACATGCGATGTATAAATGTTACAGTGACTGTATTTTTCACTGAAGTCCAAATATACTTTCACCAGTAGATATAAATTTCCATTAGCGAAAATATATTTTAACTAATAGGCGCTAGTGAAATTATTATATAAACGACCACTGAGTTGCCAACTTTTATTCCCCACCCCCAGAAAAATTGAAATGCCATCACTGGTTCCCCCTTCACACTTTATGAACATATGTTTATAACTACCCTATCAAAAATATTTTTTTATATTTAATTTCAGCTTTACATTAATCAGTTATTTTTATGTCTTAGTGGTATAGAAATTTTGCTTTAAGTATTTTTTGTTCAGTAATTAAATTAAGTGAAAACAGCGCCGGACGGATATTGTGAAATAGCGTTAGTGGCGGGCAATGCTACAAATAAAATGATGTATTTTGATTACGTGCCGATCAACGGAACGCATCCTTCCATTGCGTCGCCAATGATTCCAACTCTCCGCTGCCTCTCCGCCTCGGTGTTGCAAGCGTAACTCCAGTTTCCTACGCTCAAATTAGGTTTTCTTCTTAGAGCGTAAACTTGGATTAATCGATTGAAGTTTTAGCTCTCGAGTCAGTGACAACATTTAAATATATATGGCGTACAAAATATTAAGACTGAACTAATTCACTAAGGTGTATTTTGTAATACCATAGTAAAAAGTCGATTCCAGAGTATACCTCTAAATGCTTATAAAATATAAAATAATCTTATGCCAAATGGAAATGGAGATTTTCTATAAATGACAAACTTAACACGAAATGGGCGATGAGTTTAGCTGGCTCTTACTATTCTAAAATACTACTTTGTAGCCTACTATATCGAAACATGAATTTGCTAACCACATCCTAAATATTCTCAATACTTCATATAGCATTGTGCACTATAAAGTAACTTTGCATGCCGATTAGAAAGCTTTAAATGGTACGTGAACCATTAAACTACTAAATTCCATATAATAGGTAATCCATGGAGCGTTAACCCCAAATTTTATTTATAATCTTAGACTAATTATAAATGTGCTTAGCATAATAAAAGCCCGCATTAACTAAAATATATGTAGGACAATGTAATCCAAAAATACATTTAATAACAATTTTCTGATGAAGTCATCTGATTTTTCAATAGACGCATTTTATAACTATAATCCAATCTTAAATGTTCTTTGATTTAGTAGTATTTTCGTTGGTGTTTTAATAAAATTTCGTTTAAGTCTCTTGAACTTTAAATTTTTAAGCATTCTTAAAAAGCGAATTGTTAAATAATATAAATACAATTTATTAATTTCGATGATGGTTTTACAACTTCACGGGGACAGTTTCGCAGCCATCGGCAGAGAGCTGAATGAAAGATAATATAACAAATATAACAACACAGCCTTCTAATCTAAATGCATAGGTTTCTCCACGATAAACTAGAAAATAAAAACACAAGGTTACTAATTTAAAAAATGTGACTTTAGCAACAAATATAAACTTGTTACATTCAGTTTAATAAATATATTTATAAAATAAGTTACATTATCGTGTATATCATAACATATTCAATTCACAATTTATTAAACGCAATTATAAAATTTAGATAAATATATTAACGATTCACAAATAGAACGGATTAGACACTTTGCAATAATAAGCACACCGTGAGATTTCTCAGAAGCCGGGACTGGCACTTCACGTAACGACAACGACCATTTGTTTCTTCGGAACAACAGCTTTTCATTTGAAAAACTTAAATACTGAGGCAACAACACCCTTACTTGTTCAAACACGATCACAATGCGAAAAGGCAGATGAGACATTATAAAATTTCATTCAAACACAGTTTAATTTTGTTATCCAGATACCACCACATAAAATAAAAAATAATTTCAATTCATTATATCATTATACACATTTACAATAATTATAAATCAACAGCAATATAATCAATTACAACCATTTTGATGGGAATGTGTAAAAAATAGTCTATGAACATTCAATACAAATTGTCTAGTAAAAAATTTAACCATCGTAAACAAGTCACAGCGTAAAAGTCATCGCTTATGTACATATTCATAAATATAATGTCAATGCATAACTGATTCAAAATGAATTTAACATTGTTAAATGAATAATTAAATAACCCTTATCGTATGTTTTTGTAATACTGAGAATATTTTGTCAAAAATAAAATGAAAAACACCGAAAGCGGTGCGATTTTTTTGGGATAATCTTTGTGAACATATTGTAAATAAATCAATTCGAAGAAAAGCTATGTTTACACAGCTTCCAAAAACGCACCGCCCCTCGAAGGCACCTTTCCATAAAAATATTTAAATTGCAATTCATATTTAATATCATATAATTTTGATGAACTGCTTAAAAGAAAACCTAATTAATTTTAAAAATACATAAGATTGCCTTCCATTATTTTAATTTAAAAAAAACTGACATTACTAATTATTATACTATAAATATGTATGTATAAAAACAGTTAATCGTTAGTCATATTAATAAAAAAAAAGGCAGATGAATATCATTTAATAGGAATTGCACAGTGAAAATAAACGAAAATGAAAACATCAATCAACTCGCTTGCTCCGATTTATTCGGTAAGTCTGAAGGTGGTTGATTAGCAAATATCTCTACTGATGCTTTTGATTGTAATTTTGCAGCACGGCGTTTCGCCTCTATTAAAGCTTTCCTTTCTTCGTCCCTCTTTTTGGACAACGCTGATTTTGAAGCCGGAGCAGATTCACATTTAGATTTGATGGATTTTTTAGCATTCGAAGATGGTTTTGATTGTACGTCAGCTCGTTTCTTTGTAGGGATCTGCAAAATGTATAAAAAAAGTCGATTAGAACAAAGAACATCGATCATTTATTTTTAATTTATATAATTTAATAAATCACCATTTTCCAACCAGTACTGCGCATGGAATCGATTTGTTCGAATAAAATTCCAATATCGTCGACTTGAAGATAGACCATATCCCAAAACCCTCGCAAGTCTTCGATGGTGGTGGGAAATTTATTATCAAGCTGGGCGTTTAAATTTTTGAAACACAAACCTGAAAATAAAAAAAATACACATTAAAAATACTGAAAAGATATTTATATCATATATTTAATAAAGACACATTTTTAAGAATTATGTATTTATTTTAGTTACAAAAAATTGTTTTAAGAATATTCGGAATGATTTTAGAATATATTGTTTAAAACATCTAAGTTTTTATAGAATTCATGAAGTTAGATGCAGGTTAAATAATAAGAATCTGATTTATTTGCTTTAGTTGACAAAATTTATTTATCAGTTATTTAAAAAAAATGTTTATAGATGTCTTCATATAAATATGTAAAAATAATAAAATATTTTTATTTATAATGCATGATTTTTAAGATACAACAGCATTATTCTCACACAGAATAATCAATTAACCCTTTGTTGCCAAAATTTTTAGTATTATCATCTAAATTTGATGTATCGCATAATATAAAAATTATGTCTACAGAAGCATTTATCCTACAGCTCATTAAAATGTATCTTATGTTGTCTTCGATGATGGCATCAGATCCAGCAATTCTTGCAAAAGTCGATTTATCGGATTTCGGCAATTAATGGGTTAGTTTTTATAAATTTAAATTTAAAAAATAATTATTATATTTAAATTAGATTAACACAAAAATTAAGTAAAATGTCAGTTGATGACATTCTGCATTCTGGCCGCAACTTAAAGTAAGATGTTTTACTGAAATTCAGCGAGATTAGCTGGCAACCCTTAACAGTATTCCAGTTCCCTGAAGCGGGATTGTAATTTGGTAAATAACTTTTAAAGAATTATAATTAGATAGAAAAAGTTCTAAAAATATTTTTTTTAAATAATTCTGTATGGAAAAAAATTGCAGAAATTTTCTCACAAACTTTACAAAAAAACTCCATAATAGTAAAATTCACATGAAGGATTAAAACTTGGTTGTTTATTTCTATACTTTTTTTCTTATAGATCCAAAAATAAAATATTAGAATTACAAATTTTCTAGCAACTCTGCAAAATATTTTTGAAACGTTTCTGTAAAATTACTTGGTATTTGATACATTGAGATTTTTATAGCAAACCCATCAGAATGGTAGAAACATTATTAAATGACGTTAGCCAATGTACACTTAAGGCCATTGATTGATACATTAGTATGAATGACACTAACCTTCAAATTGTTTCATTTTCTCTGTAGCCAACAACCTTGCTTTGCCAGCAGCGACTCTTAAAAATCCCCTAACTTCTTCGGAAACTTCGGGATTGTCCTAAAACAAACACAACATGTAAATACTTATACATCACAATATATTTCAAGAAAAAGTCCAGTATATAAATCTCACTTGTACTCCATGAAGTTCCAACTCGGCCTTTTCAGCCAACTGTTCTAATTTGAGGGTCTCGACATGACACAACGCCAAAAAATGGTGACCGTCCTCGCACCCCGTCTCCTTTGGTGCGTTTATATGAATAATTTCAGAATTGTTTATTTGGCTAACGTTTGTCTGCGTCGAAGCAGCATTATCGACAATTTGTTTTATCACAGGAATGTTTTCATAAGATTCAATAATTGTTTCGTCTACAATCGGTCTAACGTACTCGACTGATTTATTTACATCGTCGAATTCACTATCAATATCACTAGATACACCAGTCTTTGGAAGTAGATCCCCGTTCGAGGATTTGTTATTATTCAAACTAGATTCGGTTTTTTGTATAGGTATAACGGTTACGACCAATTTTGTCTCATTTTCGTCAGGACAAACTCTATCGACTACGTCCGCGCCCTTTAGCCTGGAACATTCCGTATTAATTCTACTCGCGTTGTCTGCAAATTTGCACAACGGGCTTTTCTTGGGTGACAGCGGTAACTGGGCCCGGAATTCGGCTCTGAGATGACGAAAAACAGGTAAAACACTTTCGTTGTCAACGCAATCATAATTTGAATACATGTTATTGTGAGCAATGCCGTTTTGAATGTTGTTTATATCCTTGTGCGGTGATATTTCGCGCAGCCCATTATCTCCGTTGAACGATTTCCTGTTCATTTGTTTCTTCTGATTAAAGAATCCTTGAGCGAGCGCCCCGGGTCCGTACAGTCTTTCCACTCTTTGTTGAATGAAAGATTTTGAGCACTCCGCCGCCGCGTTCCCATTTGATATTGTCTGATAACTCTTCGAAGAATGATTTTCCGACGAGATTGTCTGACCGTTGGATTTTAAATACGTGATGACGTTTTGCGAACTGATGCTCGTTTCAGACAGACTGGTTTTAAAATATGTATTAGAATTGATCGACTTTGTGGTGTTGTTCGCCATAGTGCTGTTAGGGCAGTTTCGCAGTATAAATGAAGATATATTGCCAATTCTCGCTGGCGATTGCTCTCTTGACTTGCTCAGCTTTTGCCTTAACGTCGAATCATAAGTAGTCAAATTAGAATAACCGTTCACCGAGCAAGCTAAATGCAGGTAACTAGGCTTCTTCGGCTGAGTGTTGTTAAATTGAAAATGATTAGATTGCTTTATTTGCTCGGCGATATCTCGATACACCGGTATATGAGATGTGTTTTCCTCCTCTAATGGACAACTGCGCAGATCTTGCACGACGGGAGCTGTTCTCTCATGAAATTTTGAAGCAAAGTCTCTGTAATGACTGGCTGTCGAAGAGGGCGTCAATATATTGAGACTCCCCGATGTAGTATCTGTAAAATAAAAACAGATATTTAAGAAATTTGAATATTATTAAAATTAAAACCCGAAAGAAGTATCAATTATTTAATTTTATAAATTGAACCAAAATCTGTTAGTATGTATATATATAATATTCACACAAAAAAATTACCATTCCGCAAGCTAATTGATTCTCCCGTATTTTAAGTTATATAAAAATTGTATCTTATTATATAAATGGTATTTTATTTATGAATAACAGTGATAAAAAATAATACATAATAATATAAATAAGGTATAAATAATAAAAAGAAAAAAAACAGAATGAAGAAAAGTTTATTATATGAAAAATAAGCACTAAAAAGAGGCATTGTGAAACTTGTTATGTAATGAAAGTTACTTGTTAAGCAATATTGAGAGGATGAAAATTCTCCCATTATTATTGATTATATACCGAACATTAAATTATAATAATTCATTAATAATAAACCATTACGCATGTTTCAAAATGCTCACTTTCGTTATTCTACAGAAGAAAAGATAAAACACAACAACAAAAATGGCATCCAAAACGAAGATGTCGTGAACGAAGATGTAATGAAGCTGGAACACATTTGCTACTTCAAAATCACACTCCTTAACTGTATATACCTGAGAAATCAGTATTTTCCGCGTCCACGTCCAACGAGCAAGATCCTATCGAATCTACGGACTTGTCCATAGTTTTTACGACCAAGTTCTTTGTCTTCTCAATATTCAAAATGTCATCGTGAGTAACGTTGATTTCATACGCCGACGAAGGTGTTCCTTCCTTGCAACAAATGCCTCTCGATTTTCTATTCGGCGTCAAGTTCGAACAGTCTATCGAGCAAGCGTTCACATCGAAGCTGACAGAGTTTGAAATGGAGGAATGCGAATGTTCACGAGCGGCACCGTTTCTTTGCGATTGATTCGATCCAATTTTATGGGCTTGTTCGCCCTTTACCGCAACATGTTCCTCCTTCGGGATATTAATATCGTTCCCAATTCCGATTACAAGTGTGCTCTGACTTGTCGTAGAACCGTCATATATGGGCTCGGCATAAATAGGTTCCTGTCCGTTACCGCACTTGTTACTCGCTACAGTTTGTCGAGAATTTTTTAATCTTTGGATCTTATTAAAATGATTCTCTAGCTTATCCAATCGCTTCTTACACCTGGATTCGTCGGAAATAAATTCGCAGTTTACAATCACGGGTAAATCTAGCAAATCTGGAGTAGCTCTTCCTTTTAATACGGGCGAACACTCTGCGCTACTGTCCAAGTAAAATTTGCAATACTTCGATGAATGAAAATCGTCGATTGACGAAGCTTCCGATCGTCTAGAATCCAAAAAGGTGTCAAGAGTGAAGAACGACTTTGGTCTGAAGCGTTTCTTTTTAACGGTTTTACTAGACTTGTCAGTCGAATTACTTGAGCAATTGTTCAGGTTAAAATTTGGCGCGTTTACCATAGACTTGGGTCTGGCGTTGCTACCAGACACTTTACGATTATCATTGACCCTGGAGTCGAGACTGAGAGTTTTTCTAAAGCGTTCGTTGAGCTGCGTTAGCAATCGTCTATGTCGTTCAGTTTGCGGTTCGACGGGCAGTGCGAGATAATCAGAATTTACTATATCTTCTTGCAACGGTGATTGAGTTTTGTGAACTGCGAGCAGTAAGACGGGTGAAGAAATTTCTTCGCGATCTGGCAAATCACTGTAGACAAAATTAGGCATCATTATTTATTTTCTGCTTAAATAACAACACCGTCAAACCATTCTTTGTACAAATTACAACAACCGTGCATGTCATTTCATAATACAGTGCTTGTTTATTTCTATACATAGAACCATTATCGTTTTGTATAATAATGTAGAAAGATCCAAAATATTTATGCTATATTATGTTAGATTACTACATGCAAATACTATGTACAACATGTTACATATTTCCATGCTAAAAATACTTATAAATAATAAAAAGTACAGTTTATCAGTCGATCAATTAATCCTAAACGTGTGTATACATTCATTATCCTACATCACGCAGACAGGAAGCAATTTAAAGTACACTGTTTTAAAAAGGTACTATGCAATGAGTGCATTCCTCTGTTCAATGAAACCAAATGGGCGTAGAAAAGTTCACTGAAGCATTACGCTACCATATTGATCATGTAGTAAAAATATCAAGCAAGCATTTAACGATGAATATCAAAGGTAACGTTACTGGGAACACACGAAAAATAAAACAACGAAACGCGCATATGTGCACGTGAATTTTGTTAGTTCGTCACTCTCGATTTAATAATCGTTTTACCTTTTAATCCATTTGAAGAAGAACCCTCCTCTTTTCCTTCTAGCCATTTTTTCTCGCTCTTAGTTAATCCGTAGAAACTATTAACAGTTATATTTTTATATATGTATATGCAAATTTAAAATCTAAACACTGCTGCGAAATGAAATAAACACTAAATAAAAACAACTACTAGTTATTATGAGATGTTTTTTAGTATTCAGTAGTTTTCATTTAATTTTTAGCAATGAAAATATGTTTTGCTAAGAATTGTTGAAACACACGTCACTGGTTAATTGGAGTTAATGTAGAGCAATATAAAATGCCGGTTATGTTTTTTTTTTAGGTGTAAGTATGATATTTTTTATTATATCTGGAAAGATATAAGGTACATCGGAAAAAATATTATATTAGTAAAATTCTTGATACGCGGCTTTCTACATAATACGTTATTTAATTATAAAAATAACAATTTTTTAAAAAAAAACGATCATCATAAATCTGTTTTTAAAATTTGACGTTAAAACGTTGACTAATTAAAGAGTTACGATGTTTTAAAAAAAATAAATTTGTATCCTAATTTTCGCAAATAATCCCCGCCGCACGGCTCGATTTTTAGGAATAATGCCCAGTATTCAATGTGTTAATATTTCGATTTCTTCAAGATTCATAGTATTTTATTAAATTACATATTTTTTCTGGCCAAATTCAAGGGGGGAGAAAATCTCCCACCTGCCCCCCTCCAAATGACTAGCAATAAAATCGTGCCGTTGTAGTGGAAACAGTCGGTTATCTAGCGTTAATATAAAGACTTTTATATAACAATATATCGATTTACAATAAGTGATAATTAAACCAAGCATATCTAAACCGAATTTTGACCAATAAAAGAGCGCAAAAACAATTATCTCTTCTCAGAAGTCAAAAATTCACGTCAAAAGCAATAAAATAGTGTCGGAGCCGTCGCAGTGGGAACGCTCGGTAACGAGCGTTTCCACTGCGACGGCTCCGACACGATTTTTTTTTGCTTTTGACGTGGATTTTTGACTTCTGAGAAGAGATAATTGTTTTTGCGCTCTTTTATTGGTCAAAATTCGGTTTAGATATGCTTGGTTTAATTATCACTTATTGTAAATCGATATATTGTTATATAAAAGTCTTTATATTAACGCTAGATAACCGACTGTTTCCACTACAACGGCACGATTTTATTGCTAGTCATTTGGAGGGGGGCAGGTGGGAGATTTTCTCCCCCCTTGAATTTGGCCAGAAAAAATATGTAATTTAATAAAATACTATGAATCTTGAAGAAATCGAAATATTAACACATTGAATACTGGGCATTATTCCTAAAAATCGAGCCGTGCGGCGGGGATTATTTGCGAAAATTAGGATACAAATTTATTTTTTTTAAAACATCGTAACTCTTTAATTAGTCAACGTTTTAACGTCAAATTTTAAAAACAGATTTATGATGATCGTTTTTTTGTATTCGCAATGATAAAATCAGTAAACGTCAAACTGTGGATCGCGTACCAATAAAATAAAATATAATTTTTAGTTTAGAATAACCAAATATATATATTTTTGAATAAAAACAATAAAGATAATAATAAAATGATGATAAAATACTGTTGTATATAATAAAAACCGAAAATATCTAATTTTGTTACCTATACAATCAATTCAAATTTTTTAACACTTGACGGTCAAGTTACGCAGCGATATTTGCACGACACCCAACTGTCCAATTTCGAACAAACGTAACGTTTTTCTATGGCTGTAATCTTTTATTGTTTATGTATTATTATTTTATATTTGTGTTATAATTTATGTATTATTTTTTTATATAGTATATTTAATATAATTAAAAATTATCAGTGATTCTAAACATTTTATTGCTTTAATATTATATTTACCACTTTTTGTATTTTTACCACACGGTACGCAATTTGTTAAAATAATGAAAAACGCGCACTTACTGTATACTTAGCATCCAATAAAGATTCGAACCACCAATGTGCTTGGATAGTTACACAAATTAAAGTCCTAATTTTTGCAAATAATCCCCGCCGCACGCTCCATTTTTAGGAATAATGCCCGGTATTCAATGTGTTGGTAATTGAAAACATGTTGAGAACAGTTTATTTAATTTGAACAGATCGGGATCATTTCAGGTCTAAATATTATAAAATATCACATTTGGGATTGATGAATCTGCATTTAAATGCCCACGATACCTCTACATACATATATATATAACAGAAAATAATGATAAATAAAAAACATTATATTTTATATTATAAAAATATGAATTTGATTTACTGTAATTTATTTATTTTACCTGACTGGCCAATTTTTGTCCCCCCCCCCCCACCCCCGCTACACACTATATGAAAATACGTTTATAACTAGTTATAAATTACCAAAAATGACGGCTTTACATTAATATTGCGAAATAGCGTCAGTGACGAACATTGTTACATAGAAAACTATGTATTTTGATTACGCGCCAATCGGCGGAAGGCGTCCTTCCGTTGCGTCGCCAAATGATTCCCTCTCCACTACCTGAATTTGGCTAAAAAATTAATGTCATTTAATTAAATACTATGAATCTGAATAAAATCGGAATATTATTAGGATTTATTGGCTTACACTTATACTTGGAAATATTTAATTATTGCAATATTTATTTGTTTGATACCCTTAATAATAAACAAACATGCGAATTAAAATGAGTTTTATATACAACTTTCACGGACAATGATGAATTACAGTTGTATAACTTAGCATAAATATATGCTGTCTCTCATTCATGTACCTGGACAATTTAAAAAAAATGAAGGCTTGGAACGCTTTAATCTGAATTGTGAATATCTGTCCGAGATTACCTGCATAAAGGCAAGGGAAACTAGAGTATCGGGAGATAATGCAATTGCGTGTTGAATTCGTCGTTTATATTCTGAAAATATGAAATATCCATCCGGCACAGCACATTTTTCTTACTTCATGAACATATAGGGATTTATAAATAAAATGAGTTCGCCCTCTTCAAGCTTCATATAATATCGAATCATGTCTTCAAAACAATTGCAAAATGGTCAACACACATTCAGAAAACTGTCTTTATTATATAGAGTATACTTTCGTTGATTATCATTAAACCGCACATATCATAATCAAACTCTTTGTCGGACAAAAATACACTGTGCGTGTATATACACGATGCACGCGCAAGATAAAAAAAACGAAGAAGACGCATCCGACAGACGCCCAGTTAAATTTAGACTTAGAGGGGCACGCGCCTATGCGTTCGTATGTAGAAAATAAAATTTTAAATTCGATACAGCGAGAGTGAAAGAGATATGTGTATAATCGATGCACACAATCATAGATAATAACGATGACGAATTGCGCCCGAAATGGAAGACGACGCCGGAAAAGTCGACCGACGACTCGCTGCGCGGTTTTCGGCGATTTTACCGCGAAACACGGCCCCGGTTCGCGCTCGGAACCTGGGCCGCCGGAATGCGCCGACAGACTGCCATCTCAGAAGCGTCTCCACAAAAAGCGCGTCGAATCCACGGAATCCAACGATCTATTTGCGGGAAAGCACACACGGTATCCATGGAAACGGAGCGATGGGCCGTGATGGCCCGAGAGGAGGTATTTCATGCCGAAAAAGCTGTAAGCTGCGGGTTTACGACCCGATAATTACAAGATCCGTAAATAAAAACATAGCGTGATAGCTTCGTTCTCCTATCGCAGTGTTTGTACCTTTTCATAGACATTGAGAGAAAAAAAGAAACATTCGCTTCGCTTGATCTTGAGGCGAACGAAACACGCGCAAAAATCCCTTTACAGCAAGCAAGCTACCGGTAGCTCTTGAACTTCAGAGAAAGAAAACAAATCTAACCATTATGATTCAAAAGGTTTACCCGATGCGTATCATATAAAGTTTTTATATCAAAAAATTCATTCGCTTACATACACTATAGTTCATCTCAAACATGCAGTCATATATTTGCATATACAGTAGACCCCCCCAAATAACACGGCAAATTGGGGACGTGCTATTTGGGAGCGTGTAATTGGGGGAGATATAAAATACTTATACAATTTTTCGCAATACGTACGTACGAATCAGACGCGTGTGGTAAGATATCATCTCTTCGGCTCGCTCAGACATAAAGTAACGGGCATCCAAATAGCACGTCCCTACTTTACCGTGTTATTGGGGGTCTACTGTACACACAAAATCTTTGTTTATACAAATGTAATAAGGTAAGCATTCTCGAGCGCTAAAGTCTTGGTTGCGACGGTAAAGATTAAGGGTCGCAATCGCGACTCTCCCGTAGCTCAAAATTACCGAGCATCGACGGATTGTCGACACCGTCCCCTGCGAATCCCTGGGATTCCAGACAATATAGCCATACTCAACGACACTACGAACTATTAAATTGTTGACAAATTATTAAAATGACACGCGCTCCGCATAACTAAACCGAACATCCTCAATTATACAATACATATACCAATCGATGCGGCCAGAATTTTTTTTTATAGCAAGAAGGATTCACGATATCTTAAAAAAACATTTGTTTCAATGTTACAAAGATTTTTAAATTAAATATCAAAGGGCTTGATACATATAACTTTTATTTTTTCTACAGCATAAACGATTTAGGAGATAAAAGCCTCAATATGCGGATTTAATTAGGTTTTTTATATTTGTTTCACCACAATTGTCTTTGAATAACCAATTTTTAGCATTGTGAGCGAGTATTTAAAGCGGCTGCGTTATTATATTTGGGACCAATAACTCCAGGGCATATTTTTTATCACAATAATTTAGCTGAGGTAAATTTTTAGACTTCTAATAATACCTTGACATATAAAAACTAACTTATTTAGCGTTATGTGAAATTATATTTCTTTTGCTTATCAATTTTTCTTCACAGTAATTATAATTATTTTTAAACTATTATCGTATCGTACATATGAACATGTAAAGAAGCAATTGAGAATATTATTAGCTAGTAAAATGTCAAAATTAAATATAGTTTTATATATTTATTCTTAGATACATAATTGATTCATAAAACAGTATTAATCTAATACCACATATTAACCCTTTAATTGCCTAAATTTTATATCTGCGAAAATTGACGGATTCGACAATATCTTTGTAGAAAGTCAGATTTAAGTTTAATGGGTTTAATTTTTAAAAATATTAACATATCATATAATTATATTATTATGTATATAGAAATCTAAAATACGCAATAACTAATTGTTATTAAAAAAAAATAAAAAAAATGTTCAAAGCCTGCGGAAAAATAATAGAAAGCCTGAAAGTTTTGAGTTAGAATTCTACAATACATGAACCCTAGTGTTTCATCAAAATTACGATGGCTTATCTGTGATCATTGTTCAGAGAAATATTGTCACAAAGCAACTTGCTCGCACGAAAATTGGTCACACATGGATCGCTCACAAGGCGATTGCCCATACGAATATTGTTCACATAGTTTAAGGAAAAGAAAGTTTTTTAAGAAAAGTTATTTAATATCATTAACATAACCAAAGTGAAAATATTCATACACTATTTTTAAAATGATTTTATTCGGTTTCACAAGAAAAATCTCCTGATTAAAAAATAATGTGGCAATTATGTATTTAAAATCGAAAGCACATAGATAATTTGAATTATGAAAGCTGCTGATTTGATAAGCAAAATAGTATGTCAATGAACGGTGAAAGATATAAACATATGTAATTATATAATAGCTGATTAAAAAATAAATAAAATCAAATTAATGATTGTATTTAATTATTATATAGGAAATATGTTTTTTAATTCCCACCATAATTCAGAACTCTTCTAAAAAGTGTTTCAGCACGGGTCTGCCGAGCACCCAAAACTGCACAATAACCTTTGAAACTCGTATAGAAAAAAACATTAATGATCTCGCATCGAATGAGCATTTTTTAAACTATCCTTTGTAATAATCAGACGGTCGTCCACCGCGGGGTGTTGCCTTTAAAATATAAACTTTTACTTTAAAGCGGATGATTTTGGATGTGGAGTTGGAGTAGTATTATTAAATTTTATGAAATCTTATTTTTAAATATAATACATAAATTAAAAACATATTGTTAAGCTAATTACAACTTTAAATCGATTATTTCACACTTATATTATATAATGCCTGTCAACAATTTTTTGCGTTTAAAAATTTTGGCAGACGCTGTTGTAAATATACACAAGCTCACAGCGGAGCAAAATATTATAATTCTTGTATTAACAGAAAAGAAAGGAACTGTAACTTATTTTATAAATTCGAAAATTTCCGAAAATATATGCATAGCCAGTTAATGGAAAAAAATCACATTTAAATATTTATATAATAATTTCAGCTAGTTTACATAACAGAAGCGTCGTATACTTATTTATATAGGCAAATTATTATAGAAAACACTCAAAAAACGAGTTCACTGCTTATAAAACAACCAAACGGTACAAGTCGTCTCTAATAACTGAGGCGCCTAATTCTAAAAGTTCACTTATGTAATTGACTGTGGGTTAATTTGATTAATTAATCGTACATTTGAGTACACCGCCCAGGGGGCAGTGGCACAAAATGTTCAAAATGAACGGCGCATCGTGGCGAGAAAAGATAGGAGAAATGCGTTCTATTCTTGAATCCCACACATACTATAATTATTACCATAAGCGAAAGAACTCGGCGCATATCATCACACGCCTCGCGGAACGTAAAAGCGATAGCGGTTATCGTCCGCATTCAACGCAAAATGCGGAACAAAACCATGACGAAAAATTACAATAATAAAATAATAGTTACACAATAAAATAATAATACACTTAACGCATATTGTTTTTATGAACTTTTAACAATTACAGAAAAAAAACACGGAGAGTTCGTTACTCTTGCCGTGTTATTCTCGTAACAAATTTTTCACCAAATAATATGTATCAGTATTACCGTTTGATTTTTTACTTCACACTAAAACAAAAGTAGCAACGTGGCACAATAAAGAGCGAAAACAGTAGCGAAAAACAGGTACAAAGAAAAGTGATACATAATAATAACACTTAAATATTTAAACGGTACTGCTAACAATTTCAATATATCGATCTCTAAATCTCGAACGCTTAATGGTGAAAGAACTTTCATATTGTATGCTTTTTATTTTATTTTTAATCAATATAATTAATTAATTTCATTTTTGTGTAAGACGATTGTTTATATGGTAAGTATTTTTAAAGATTAATAACTGTAGTATGTTTTCTTCATAAACCAGATAAAAACATCGTCAAAAGTACAAGACATCAACGACCAAAGATACACTGTCTACAAATCCTCGTCATATATTAGAAGTTGTAATATGCAATCAGGAATAAGCGCGAAACCTGAGAAAATGTTCGTCGACACCCAATGCAAAATCAACTAACAAGACAGAAAAAAGTAAAAACAATATCTCCCTATATACTTAGTATCGGAAATTTCATACAGTGCAACATAGTGCAATGCTACAAGTGTGTTTACTAATTGGAATGTTGAGTTGAAATTTCTCATGATGCTCAAATAGTATTAAAATAAAACTGTGTTTGGATTATAATTTCGAAATTTTCCTAACTGATTATCGAGATTGAGTAACTAGAGTCACTATTATGGTAATGAAGTAATAAAAAACACTAAAATTTCTTAATATTTTAGTATCCAATCAGAAACGCGAAGGCAAAAAAATCAAATACGCTATATTGATATTACATTATGGTTACTTACATAATCATGGCGTCGAAATTACAAAATTTTATAAAAGTGGCTCTATGATTTGCGTCCCTTGAACTCTTAATAAACCAAGTTTTTCTTGTTGGCGTAAACAAACGATAATGCGTATTCAAGCGGATATCATCAACAGTTACAAAATCACTTGTATAAAGACAAAGATATGACTGATATTAAAATATCAATATGTTTTAAACTCTACCATATTTATTAATACACGTGTATATATATCATATTTATATTACTTTATGTTAATACATTCCTTTATAATATTGATTGTGTTTGTATTAACTTTTTTACTATTTTAGTACTATTAGTGTTTCCATTTTGGAACATTTAGAAAAACTCATATAAAATCAACACAAATGTAAAAAAAAGAAAATATGTCATTGTGTGTCATATATCATTATGATTTATTATTATTTTCATAAATTTTAAGAAAAAAAAATTCGAGCAAAAATATTTAAAATTGCGCTAAAAAGTAACAATCATCCCCAGATCACATATTCAGTATAATGACAACGTTGTCAATTTTTACCGATTTCGAATCTATCGTTACACAAATACACGCTAAAAAGCCTAATTAGTACTCCTTTTGTCTTTTAAAAAAAATCCTGAAATTACTTTTTTTAGTTTTCGCAGCAATCCTCCTTGAATTAAAATTTCCGAGATGGCCTTTTTTTAATGTCCTCGTTTGATATTTTCAAAATCTGGTCACCTTACAATAACAAAGAGGCTGAGGCTGAAAGTCTCGAATCATCGACATTGATCAGATGCTCCAAGGACTTGGATGGATGTTTAACTTCTCCCTTTGAATTAAATCCTTCGGACACTTCAGACAGGAATTTACTTCTGCCATTTCAATCAGAACTACCACTACGTGTCTTAACAGATACAGCTGAAACAGTAAACCGAAATCACCAGAGTGCAACTAGAACTTCGATACGACGTTGAGACTACGTAGCGCAGTACTACGAGTATAATTATCATTGCATAAATTGTACGACCACATTTCAAAACGCCAGGTTCCACAAATTACTACTGTATCTGGTGATGGCATCTTAAAGATACATCTATAATAACATTTTAAGTGAATGTGTTGCGAAAGGCTACTCAACAGGCCGCTACTTCCTACTAGCTACTACTTGCCTTTCACGCGATACCACCATTTTCAGCTATTTCTGCGCACGTTTTTAATTCGTGTTCTACTACTTCTCATTTTCCCGTTAATTAATAATATCACCTGACCACTTCTGATTCTTAAAACTTCCTATTTCTACCACAAGATTTTTTATGCATTTTGTTACGTCCACATTTGCACGAAGTTACATTCTCCAGTTGAAGGCATTAAATAGAAGGTGTACAATGAATGAAGATATTAGGAAGTAAACATCGCAATTTCCGTTTATGAAAGTCTTGGATCACCTTCCTCCATCTTCAACTGTTAAATATATTGCGTGATAGAAGATTAGCACCATGTTGCAATGTAGCTTTAGTTATTTTACGTTTTCAATTTTGTCCGACAACAGCTCAAGTCGCTTCTGCCGTCAGTACCCTTGATCATAGTCATTGCGACCAATGAACCTTAACATCACTAGTGGGCTGCAAACATTTTTAGTTATTACCTCTAAATCAATCAATTTCTGTTCAGTGTTTCAAGTTTATTGGAGTGAAAAATACATGTTTTCAAAGATAGTTTGTTGCAAACGGCATCAGAATTTTCTCCGGTTCCCGACCTCTAATCTAGGATGACGCATTTTTGGCATTGGTTTGGTACTCACGCACAGTGAAATGCCATATGTTTGGCAGGTCATGATTACGACATAGTTTAAAAAATGAAAATATCGAATTTGACCCCGAGCGCTGGAAAACTGGAAAGTTTTCCCGAATTTTCCGCTCTTTATCGTCATGTTTGCGTAACGCGTCCATGGCGAATATCATCTTCGGAAAGGTCGCAGTCGAACGAGAATATCCCAAATGCACTCATCGAAGAGGGTTACGCCCACAGTCGAAATAGAAGCATCTTAACCCTGAAGCCGGACCAAAACACTCGCGCACCGCACTCGCAATATAAACAAGCCAGTGGCGCACTTTTTTTCGAGGGGCTGCCCACTCCGGCGTGGGCCGAGCGAAAAAATTCGGCGAGACAATGAATCCGGAACGAGGCGAGTCCTTGATCCGGTTATTCGAGAGACGAAGGTCGCGATCGCGAAGTTTAATCGATCGAAAAAACCGTGACCTACCGGCTAAAAATCTGATAAATTTAAATGATGAACTACATATCGTTCAACGATGATGTCATGACAAATAAAATATGCCAATGCTTTCTACATATTTAAATTGGGCGTTTAGGAATGCTATCTACTGCACTATGTAAACATGGGTTCACAAACCAAGATGGATCATGGTCCAACTCGGTTCTACTCTATTCTGGGCCATTGCTTATTTCTAAGAAATGCTATCATCCCTGAAGGATTACCGTCTGCGAATGTACAGTCAATTCTACCGAGTTTTAGCTTTATTAGTTGCTGAAGAATCTTAATGAATGGATAATAAAAGATCGCGTTGTTCGTTTATACTTTAATCGTAGAGAAACTCCATTACGGTATTTAAAATTTGTTTCATTAATATTATTGTACTATTAATGAAACAAATTTTATCTTTTTCGCGAGTGTGTATATAGATAGTGTTGTTGAAAGAGCAATAGCCTTTACCCACGTACATTTATGATTAAGTATAGAGTATCCACATATGTTAGAACATTTAAAAAAAATGTAAAAATAAATCTTAAATGTAACCAGTTTGTCTTACAAATATCTTGACTATAAGAATGTGCAAAACTAGGCTATTTTACAGGGTTTAATTTTTGGTGTGGTGTACTAAATTCGGGCAGAGCACGAGCTATGTTTATTATTTGGAATCCTAAGTGTTATAAAATATTCAACTACCTGATCATAAAGAACAAATACCATGACTTCTTGAAAAAAGTTTGGTTAGTCTGAAATGTTATTCTTATCGTAACCTTACTGTGTGTCAGTAACGTAAAATTCAACCGACCAAAAAAAAATTGTAGTTAAACACATCAATACTACAAAAAATTCTAGTCAGACAAGAGTCGCCAAATGTCCGCTTTTTAGAGTTCTAATCCGTTGGCCGATATATAATAATATTAAGCTTCCCGTTACGGTGCGCTCCGGTGATGTACACTCAGTGTACAAGTTAAAATTAGTGATTTTAAAATTTAAAAAACTCGAATATTATTATAAAATAATCAATACGTAACAATTATCGTATAATGTGCTGAAAAATGCATAAATTTAACGTACCAAATATTTATTTACAAAAATTATAATAAAAAATCAAGTTTTAAATCTTTAAAAACAGGGATTTCGGGGACCAAAATTTATTTTTCTGGTGAGAGCTAAAACAATTACGTTTGTTTACGGCGTAAACGAACAAAAATGTCTGAGATGACCGTGATTTATTTTTGTAATACCGGTATTGACATTTAAAATACCGTAATATAATATGAAATACCAGTATTGATGAGTGACAAAATAATTAGACCACTACAACATTTCACATATTTTGATATTTTGCAAGTAACTAATATAGGAAATAAATATTGAGGGTTAAAAGATTTAAATCATGAATGATAATCAAGATCAATATAAAAACGTTTTGGTTAAATATTTTTATCTATATTTTATCGATAAAAACATTAAAAACAATAACTATATTTATGCAAGATGCGGCAATATCAATAAAGAATTATTTGGCAAACAAAAATATACAAGTTTTACCTTGGCTAGGTAATTCACCTGATATAAATCTAATGGAAAGTAGTGTGTAAAAACTACAAAAATATGAAAAATAATGCCTGGTCCAATTATTATGTCACACCATTTGTGTATTATTCCGGTACTGCAATCCCTACGCGAATATCACTCTCGTGCGAAGCAAAAGATACGACTTGCAACTCTGACTGGTGAGCTAATAACCGATTTTGTCGACAGAATATTTATTTTTCTCACTTCTGATAATTACTTAAATTGTAATCATATGATTTAATATGTAAGTGTATTATGAAGGAATATCGTAAATATGTACACTCGGCGTACATTACAGTAAAGCCTGCCCGTTTTTCCCGTAAATTCAAAATTCAAATAATTTATTAAAAAAATACGTAGAACATCGAATATCCAGTTTGTTACGTAAACTCTAGATATGCGCCGAGGATTTTCAACCGCATTCTCGTGGATTCGTTCCAAAAAATAGAGCCTAATCGACCGCGGTTGCGTCTTTCTCGGTCGGGCGCGTGTTAACGGTATTCCTATATTGCTACGTGCATCACCATTTCGGCGCAGTTCATCTATCTTTCTATAGGACAATTTCTGCCATAAATGAAACAACAATCGACGCATTTGCAGCATGAATCACCGAGAGACGTCCCACGATAGCGAAGCGAAACTCGTTTGCCAAAAAAGCGTGGGATGAGAGCGGAGAAAGTGAGCCGCTGCTGCACGCTAGCGTTGCGTTTGTTTGTTGCACACCAAATATTTTTTTCTGACTCAATTACGAAACGGTGAGCTAAAATTAATAATAAATTAAGAGTCATCGACGGCCGCCGTGACCATAAGCTCTATTGATCCATATTAGGTGCATAATGCGACATTGTGCATGCAATATCATTCATTGAAATTAAAATGTGCCACTACTATATTATAGTTTTATAAAAATACCAAGGACAAGAAAATATATCTCTACCATAAAAAATAAAACTAACATACAAAATTAAAAATAGTTAGCTTTCCAAATGATAAATCAATAGTAGACATAAAGACGACTCTGCAAGACAAAGAAATTTTTGATTCAAGAATTTAACACGAAAGTATTTTATAGGTATCCTGAGTTAAACATACAAAAATTGCTACTATGCTACACGCAAGTAGTAAAATTAGTTGCATCTGATTTTGAAATTCAACTTAAGTTACACGTCGTGGATTTTGAAATCAACTGCTTTGGAGAAATTGAGAGAAGAGTTTTGCTAATAAATTATGTGAGCCAATGCTAAAGGAAAATTACAATAAATTGTACAAACATTAAAATCGTTTTTTGTAGTAAAACCAGTATCGTACCCATTGAAAAATTAACGGTGTAGTACATACAATTAGTATAAATTAACGGAAAGTTGTATATGCATAATCCATTATTTATAACATATAAAAACTATATTTATAACACATAAAAATTGTAATTTATTCATAATACGTAATTCAATTTAAAATATATATTATGAATACTCAATCAAATTACATATTATATTATGTTGTGAAAGATAAAACTAAAAAACTCGTCACATTCTTCCACGTTAATTAATCCGAAATATATCTGTATGGTAAACACGAACAGCAGCTAAATAGCGATATGCATCATACTTTAGAATGACGTTATCTATAAACATACAACGAGCATTAACAGATATCAATATATTGCCATATTTATCGTTTGCGCAATTCACACAAAATTATTCATCATTATATATAGAAAAAATATGCAATGTTCCACTTTTAGAATAAACATGCTTATACACACATAGATACAATATATATGTTGAAATATTTTATAAAGTTAAAAAAAATCACTTAGTGGGGAATCATCCATAGAACAAAATAAAAGCGCGTATGTGCCCTCAGAATTTTCTGGGGGACTCGCGAGGCCCTCTGAAATATATTTTTATATATTTGTAAGAAATATCTATCTACTATCATCAATGACCCTACAAAACAATATTTTTACTTTTGACGTGACTTGTATATTACCAGAAAAATACATATCTTTTAATAAAATACTGTGAATCTTAATAAAATGGAAATATTAAAAAATGACCGCTTACTGGCCCATTCTTGACCCCCCCCCCCCCCCCCGCTGAAATGACATCCCTGCACCCACACCAAAAGGAATAAATTCAATATAAAAAAATGGGAGATATATAAATAAATCTGTGTATATATATAAATAAATGCTACGCTAAAAAAATAAAGGGATATATTATATTTGCAGCTTTGAGTTGTGATAAAAATAAAAACAAAGTTCTTCCAGAATCTCTAGATTGTTTACATTGCCTATCAGAATCCTCGAGCAAATGCTTTTCCAAGTATACACGTCGACGCGACTCGAGGGAATCATATCACAGCAAACGTCGTAGAAATTTTGTGAGAAATAAAAACTAATAGTATTTATTATTTCATCGTGAAAATGTATTTAAAAAACTATTTTTAGAGATTTTCAATAAAAAGATACATTATTTGTACACCAAAACAGAGGAGTATACGCTCAAGGATACTGCGCACCAGGTGATTATACGCGAAACACAGTACCCTCGAGCTCCTGAAATGATAACATCTAAGAAGTTTTATTGCTTATGTTTTTTATTGAATAATGAAAGATTTTTCCAGCGTGTGGGGGGGAGTGGAATAGCCATTTAGATTTCAGTAAGATTCCTAGTATTTCATTAAATAACATGGATTTTTCTGCCCAAATTCAAGGGGAGGACAAATGCCACCTGCCCCCCAAAATGACGTGCCAGTTTAGAATCCGCGCCAAAAGAAATAAAATCGTACCATCGCAGTTTAAGTGCTCGGTTATCTAGCGTTCATATTAAGACTTTTTATAATCGAATGAAGCATATCTAAACTGAATTTTGACTACCATGAGAGAGCAAAAAACAATTATCCCTTCTCAAAAGTCAAAGTCCACGTCAAAAGCAATAAAATTGTACCGTCGCCGTCGCAGTGGCAACGACGCCGACGCGATTTTATTGCTTTTGACGTAAATGTTTGACTTCTGAGAAGTGATAATTATTTTTGCGCCCTCCTATTGACCAAAATTCGGTTAGAATATATTTTGACAAATGCTCTCATATAGGGATTCCAATCCCGGGATCCCGAACGATTTTCAATACCCGATGAGTCCCGGGATTATAAAACATAATCCCGATTTTTTCGGATTGGTTGATTTATCAAGCACAATCGAATTATTATTGACAACATCGTTATATTTCGTGTACAAACTTGCGCGAGTTGCACGTGTCATCTGTGAATCTTTGAGGCTGTGAGTCTGAACGTGCTTTTTCAGCAGCAGGCTGCTTAGGAACCAAAATCAGATCAAGGCTAAATGATAAAACACTTGATGCTTTGATGTTACTTCGTGAGTTTTATTCAAAATAATGTTTTCAATTAATTGTGTCTATGAATGTACATACCTATGTGCATACATTGTCAAAAGTTCATTTTTTTCTTCTCAAATAAATATATAAGACCTTCCCTTTTTTATTTTTATTATATTATTTTCTATTTTAAGTCCAAGACTAAAATTATACGTACTTTATACATTGTACGTTATAAAAAACAGATGTAAAAATATATTGTATTATTCATTTTAAATTATTTTTGTCGATAAAATAACATGAAAATTATCCCGGGACTGGTCCCGGGATCCCGGGATCGACTAATTGCAATACCGAAATCCCGGGATCAAAATTTTGGCCCGGGATTGGAATCCCTACTCTCATATCATAAGTAGTAATGTAGTAATATAGGTAGAATAGCTACCATGTATTTAAAACATTGTATAACATCGAAGTGCAGACAAATTATGAGGCAATATGCGAAATGCGACATCAGTCTGTATTTCTTCTTGAGAGATGAATTGGCTTAGTTTATATTTTGGAATTAAAGGTCTAAGATTATAATTAGTTTAAAAACTTCAATTTAGAAAGTTGAGTTTGGTTAATTCGTATAGGTCAGGTTTGGGTTTAAACAGTAAATGGACGTTTCGCAACTGTCAAATTGAGTTTCAGACATTTTAGGGCAGCATATTCATTAGCGGCTATCAGTTAAAATATATTTTCGCTAAAAATGCGGTGAAAATGTATTTGTACTTCACTATAAAAATATAACTTCACTGATAAATACACATTCCCTGTAGCATTTATACATCGCATGTAAATAAATAATAAGTATGTAAATGTATATATTACTATATTTGGAACAGATCACATGATTATTGCTAATTTCTTTATCTATACACATATAGCCCAACTTATGTTGCACTTAGGTCTTCCGAAAAGCTTGATTCTTCATTGCTGAACACACTTTTTATCATAATTGAAAACACGTCATAACAAGTAAATAAAAGACGACCGCGAAAAAATAAATTGTTAATTGTAAGCAGTTGTCCGATTTAAAAGAGAATGTTGGCTTAGCTTGTTCTTATTATAAAATAATATTGAATCATAAGATTTTCTTAACGTTGGTCAAAAACTTATTTGTGTTAATTTCAAATTCGATTTACATCAACGGCCACGTAAGCTATTTAACATTACGCTGAAGACATCAAGTCAATCTTTTTCAGTTGGCGCAGTGAGATTGCCAAAAATCTATAACAATGTCGACCTTTTTGATCAATATCTGGATAAGTCTCAAGGAACGATACCTCTTAGCGGACAATCGTCAATTCAAACATTGTCATCGACACGCCGACACAGTCACCGGGTGACAGAGAGCGAACAGCTGGTCGGCGGGACCGGTCTCTTTCCGGCTTGCCCTTACAAGGCCGACAAGAGCCCTCGCGTCGCAAAAAATCGCAACGAGAACAAAAATAAATAAAGAACCCACCTTCTTCGATCAGCATCTTAGCGCGACGATCGACCGCGACGAAGCGGTGCCGTTAACTGAACAACTCCGACGGGGGCCCTCTTCGCATGGCGGAGGTGGCAGCTCGGCACCGTTCCGCCGAGGGCGTTCACTTGGTGGTGGTGTTTATTTTTTTTAATACGCTTACTTTTAGTGGTAAGCTGAAGAGACGACCTGCTCGATTTGGCAAGACACTGGTTAGACACAGAGGTGGCATGCCATGGAAGAGACCTTTGCTAAGCAGTGGGCGAAAGACACGGACTGAAGATCCTTTTTATGGTATTACAACGATCGATGGACCAGTCTAAGCTTGTGACCTGGCATTCTGATATATCGATGATTTTCATTTTTCAAGAAACGAGAATTCTCTACTTCACTTCTCAAATTTCTTGAGAAATTTTGATGAATGAAAAAATGTATATAATACAGTCAAGTATTGCAGATACATTATTACATGTTATTTTTAAAATAACCCTTTAAAAACACATGCCATCTAAAGTAGAATCAAACATCCTCGTTCTTTTTTTGTAAAAAAAATTCGGCCGTGAAAAAATTTCTCTCGATTTGTGTTGATATTGGTTTAATTGACAACAAGGATTCAAATAGGCACTGTAAAATATTTTTCCTCTTGCCCGTCGATTCAAATATTTTGAATTTTCTCTCCATTAATTCGTAAGATGTTGGTTTTCTTACAATACTCTGTAAGGCAGATAGAAATTTATTTTTCTAATTGTTGCGCCAATAAATTTTCAATTTCTTTAACGGATTCTAATGATTTAATTGAGTCGCGAAGGTCCTTAGAATTCGTCGAGCAATTAAATAATCTGCGAATAATTTGTTTCACCATTTTACATATTTCTGTTTTTGAAGAATAACCAAGGAAGTCATTATTTGTTTGACTGCTGAAAGATTCTGGATTTTGCAAATATTTAATTAATGACATCAATGTCTGGTTTCTTCGATTATATAATTTCTCTTCAATTGCCCGTTGAAATTTCGAGCTTGGCTCAAAATTTATATTTTCCTATTTTTTAACAAAAATGTTAAAGCCCCTTCGGCTGTCAATAATCGTGAGACAATTTTCAATAACAGCTGTTGCTACTTTACAAAAACAATATAAAAAACCTTTTTGGATTATCGAAAAAGAAAAATATAGCTAAATCGTTTTGCATTCTGCGTATTTTTTTTCTTATCGGATCATAGATCACCAAAGCAAAGATAAAACCGCCGGCCGGTTAGAGTAGTATAAAATCACAAAAAAATTGTCATTCAAATACTTTCGATCTTCCGAGAAAGTATGCATATTTTCAAACATCTGGCACGAACGCCTTCGGAAAGGTTTCTTATCTGAGTGTCCTCTTTTATTACTTAAGAAAAAATATGGCGAGTTCGAGTGTTAAAAATTTGTTATTAAAACCTTCTATAAAGTATGCATATTAGGCATTAAACACCTTTACATATGCAACGTTATAAAAAGGGCAGTGGTTGTAAACCTTATAAAAATACTCGTACAAATTTAATTTTATATAATAAAAAATGCTTTATAAAATTTCTCGAGAAGAAACACTACTTGTGACCATACATTTAAATGTTTGCGTATTTTAGAGAAAAACATAATAAAACTTCCCGCAGCGCTGCTGAGGTGTGTTTTAAAGTAGATTATTTAACCCGAAACTTATAGTCCAAACTTAATGAAGTTGAGGGTTAAATGAACAATTATATTGAACATACGTAGTGTGTTAAGAAAATATATAATACATATTGTATATCTCTTGTTTTTTATTAATGTAAAGAAAAGGCAATATAAGATGTCAAAACTAATGGTATACCAATTGGTATTTGTCCCACATAGATGTAACAAAAATAGAGTCACGCTTATCAGCGGTGTGCAACGATTCTAGTATACTGGATATCACTGTTCTAGTGTTTAAAACAAATTTTAAAGACGAGAGTTCCAACTTCATAAAATAGATTGTTGCACTATTATGCAACCCAGTTTATCTGAGCTGGAAATCGGAGACGAAGAAAAGCGAATACTTTCATTTTAAAAACGACACTAGAAAACACTGCATATATGTATGTTTTATTGACATTCTATCGTTGTGATTTCTAATGGGTTTGTATCTACCTGTTTTTTTCTAAAAAGCTGTCTTAACATAACGATGGGCCCACATTGGTGACCCCGACACCAATGTACGCCGAATCGAAGTTTGCGCCTAGTCTTTTTAACAATGCGTTATTGGTTATAAAACAACGGTGACCGAATCCGTTATATCGAAACTACCTTTCCGCCGGTGGAGCGGAACGTCCCGCCGGATCAAAACTAGCATAGTCCATCCACAACGGCCATATTTCACATTCGGTGACCGAACCGTGACCGCCCGACCGCTTACGGTCACTCTGGAACGGTGAGTATCTGCTACCGTCGAAATTATGGGGCCGCGATAAATCAGCGCGCCTTTTTCTTTTAGGCGTGTCTGCTGCGTTTTGTTTTTGGTCGTCCATTGTGGAGTCACGTGACGTCCTGACAACATTAGCAGTCATGGCATGACACTGTACAGCGGCAACGATTAAATAATTAATAAATGGGGAAATGGCGAAAGTGAACGCGCACGGAATGTTTTTGTTTTCGGTACTGTTTCTCGAAACGCTTCCTATTGGGCAAGGTTCCTCAAATGAAATCAATTTTACATACATGATATTATCACAGCATATCGAAAAATATATTAAAGATAGCTCGAACGCATATACTATGAAAGTTAAGTGGTTTAACAACAGTGTAAATGTTAAATCAGCTAGATATTTGTTGGTAACACTTTTTCCAGCGACAGCCAATTTGACAGCTGACAGCTGATTTGTGATCAGTTTGGTTTGCCATTTCAACATGAATAGACTTACGCCAAAATGCTTGCAAATTTATTTCGAAAAACGTGGTTCAGATCGCGACACTTACCGTGCGCTACGTCCATTTTACGGTCGACATAAACGTCCATCCGAGCAAGTAATTCGAATAACCATGGATCGTTTTGCACCACGAATAATCAAATTGATAATACGCATCCGCAGAGACGTCGCACAGTGCGCACCGAAGAAATTGTTTCTGCTGCGAAGCGTAATATTGAGGAGGACCCAAATGAGTCGATTCACCATCGTGCACAGCAATTGGAGCTGTGTCCATCCACTTTATGGAAGATTTTGCGGAAAGATCTTGGTTTACGAGCTTACAAGATACAGCTTTAAAGCCGCTTGAATATCGTGTACGTCGTACGTTCGGTAAATGGACCGAAAACGAGAATGCTCTTGATCCTCAATTTCATTATAAAATTTTGTTCAGTGATGAGGCTCATTTTTGGTTGAATGGCTCCGTCAACAAGCGCGCCATAATCAATTTATTGAAAGAAACACTGTATGAGCGCATAATTTCGCATAATGGACCAGTGAATTGGGCTCCAAGATCGTATGAGTTAACACCTATGGGATATGTGAAATCGCTAGTCTATGCCGATAAACCAGAAACGATGAACGATTTGAAAGCCAACATTCGCCGCGTTATTTTCGATATATAGCTGATCGAAAAATGGACTTCCAGATTGCGCTTTATTCAAGCCCGAAATAATATTTAAGCACTAATGGTATAAAATTATCTTTCCAATAAAGCCAATACCATGGCCATTGCCACGATTTTTATGCATTTTATTTAATTTTAAAGTTCTATACCTCTAAAAAAACACCTTTATATGAACGGACTATTGCTCACGTGGCAACTGGTCACAGGAAGATTGCTCACGTGGACTATTTCTCACACGAATATTGGTCACAAGTCAATCGCTCACACGGTTTAAAGAAAGTAAGTTTTAACACATTATTAGAATAACATAAAAGTCTCGTCATTGCTTGCAATAATAGATTTCTAGGAATCTATATATGACAAGCAATAGTGCTTGTTACCAGCATAGATTGGGTTTGGTTGAATGTTTTTCCTGTAATATTTATCATGTTTCAAACTATGTTTTGTTACAATTTTTAAAACATATAATAATGTTAGAAGTGTGTAAAGCTTATGAATATTGTATTTAATCTGTTTTAGCAACCAAATTACCACAGTACTCAAGTAAAATAGCAGTGTTTCAAAAATAAATAAAATACTTATTTATGGCGTGGAGCGCAAAATAAGGTCTAAAAAAGTTCAATAACACCAATTTAAACTGGTAATCCTATAGAATGAAAACGTCTCGTATGTACGCTTCGCTAAGTTCTGTAGATGCAAAAATCGAAAAGTTGTCAAACCGTTTGAATCCAGTCTAATAGGAAAAAAATGCCATGACACACCACCTCGAGAGTCCTTCAGTAAACCGGTCGAATCGTCAAGTATGCGAAGAATTAACAGATAAGCAGTCTTGAATTAATGTTTATTAAACGGTCAACTTTAACTCCAGTCGTCTAACCGAGATTGGACAAATACAGAATTAACCGAGTGTTCGCTCTGCGAGTGGAATGCGAACGTAGAAGTGCTGTGGATGTGGTTTACAATATTTTATACATATGATAAAAAAAAACACAATACCACATACCGTTTCTGTAAACACCAGTAAACGGGTTTGAATCACGTAATTGCGTGTAACGTAATGCGGAATCCCTGGATGCCATGTTCTACCTAATCACACTAATTTCTAAATTGTATTCAGTCTAACCTATATAACAAAAAAAAAGTTATTTTCTAGTATTATGATAGGCTTAATTTACATTAGAACATGAAAGATCTTACGAAGAATATGTGCATGAACTAATAAGTCTAATTACACCCTAAGTCTCACTCTCTCTCTCTCTCTCTCTCTCTTTCTGATTTTGTGGATGATATGACAAATTGTATATTTGAGGTATATAAACCATACTTATAGAAACCCAGCCCAGATGCTGACTCTGTACTGACTTGTCTTTTGCATGCGGAACTATTCAATTCTACAAAATTCAACAGTTTATATTATATGCATTCCTGAATAGGTTGTAGACCAATCGGCAGATGTCTCGATGACATTACAAAGGTAGAAAGAGACAAAACAGATTCTTTTCAATGTCCATAAATGTAAGCATATCAATTGAGCTCGAACACAATCGATAAAAAATCATTTATATATGAAAAATATAATAACGGAACAATAAAAATACGTTCGCTTTCCCACGTATGCTGGTACTGTAAACGTACCGCTTTTACCACAACTCGCTCGGCAATTACAACCGTAGAAACAATGAGATCGTCATCTAATCGAGATTTACGCCGCTCTAAATCGTCGATTTATCTCGTTACGAGGCAATTCACCGAGCTCCGGAACGTTGTGAGCAAAGTGAGTAAAAGTAGCTCAACGAACAAGTGACAGGCGACGAAGTGCAAAGGTCGTAAAAATTTAGGGTTTCTGTGATTACAACGTTCGTTATTTGATGACGTCTCCAACAGTGGACTTTACAGTGAATCTGAATCGACATTTTAGGGTAGTGATAATTACACAATTGTAAACATAAAATAAACGAAAATTTATCACCTGCAAAACATTCGAATACTCGTAGAGAAATTGACAGTAAATATTTTGGATAAATTTGATTTTTTTTTACCAATTAATATAGTATATTCAGAGGTACCCACTATTTTTCTACTTGGGGTACACGATTAAATAGTTCAGAGACCACTGATCTATTATACAATAACTCGACATAGAATTATTAATTGTATTATTATGTAACACTGAATGTCCATTTCAGTAAAAAATAAACAAATCTACAAAATTGGCAAAAGTATTTGGCAAGGAAAAAGGCAATATCAATAAATAATAAAAGTAGGAAATGTAACTTTTTCTTTGATAACCACACAAATATTTGGATATGATTGTGACATACATAACTAGTAGCGTATCGGTTGAAAAATCAACGGATAGTACATGAAAAATGAATTAATCGAAATTTATCGATATTTCTACCCTAGAAAATATAATGTATTCATAATATGTAATTAAATTTAAAAAATATAAAATAAATATGTACGTATGTATGAATTTCTTGAAAATATTATCGTATTATATAAATAGCAATAAAAAAATATTACTACATACATACAAAAAACCATTATTGAAATAATGATGGACTATTTCACACTAGACTAATAACTTCGGAGCGTTCTACGCGGATCTAATATAAGTTAGTGTTTATTATATTAATCCAGAACATTTAAATAAAAAGTTGATACTAGTCGGTTTCATACCTGCCATCGCCACGCTTGCACACGCATAATGAAGCAGTTTGGCGCATGCGCAAAAGTCGTTATTCATCGCGTAATCTGTGAAAACAGCTGTTTCGCGAAAACTTTGAGCAACAGAGTTATAACAAAAAATTATGATAACTTTTGAATATAAAAACAAAAATATATCAAATATTTTGACATTTATTGGTACATATATTAAAATTATTTTATCAATATTTTTCAATCTGTAGATCGCATAAGATCAAAATTAAAATCATAAAATATATTTTATTCTTCTTTGTTTTATTTCTAGTTGAAAAAAATGCAGAAAAACTGAATGTTTTGAAACTAATATATAAAACAAAAAAAGTTGATTTTGAGGATTATTTCACAAAATGCAACGATTTTGTTCGGTACTTATAACGGCGCCTGCCAGGCGGAGCCACGTTTAAATTTCACAGTTGCGAACCTAATTTGCTGTTCAAACCCAATCCTAACCTAAACGAATATAATAACAGTATAATGGTTCATTTCTTTAAGTTAGGTTTGAAAAGCAAATGAACGTTTCGCAACTTTCAAAATTGAGCGTGGTGTCGTAATAATGAACAATTCTCAAAATTTGGTTTAAATAAAATAATTAATAACTTAATTTTTCGATTGTTTCCTGCTATCGGGAGGCAAATTTATCCAAAAAATAATTATTGATTTGTTTATACATTTTATTTATTTATATACAAATGACACTTTTAAAGTAGATTCGTTATAGAAAGTTATTCATGGGATGTTCACTGATTCTGACCAACGCTCACTCGGAAAACGCATTTATCAAAACAACGTTTTGCTATATAAATAGTGCGCACAAATGAGACCCAAATTTTGAAAACCCCTGATATAATAATTTTAATATACCAATACAAGTCAAAACATTTGATAAATTTGTTTTTTAATTTATTTTAATTTAAATGTAATCATATTTCATGCGGCGAAAAGACATGTCACTCGAGTGTTAATGCAACTTCCGCGCGTGCTCCCAATTGCTTCAGTGTATGTGTGCAAGCGCGGCGGTGGCTGATATAAAATCGACCAGTACCGATATTTGTATTTTGTATTTTAACCATTTAATTCACATGAAATAAGAATTTTAAATACAATTTGAATCAGCTATGCATATAAAAACTTAATTTAGTTGTATGCATTCATTCATTCTGAAACGGCGCGTGTCTTATCAAGATAGATTATGTTGAAAGCAATATAATAATACAATTCTCTGACCAACGACAACGATGGTATTCTCGCCTGAACAGTTTGTATAGGTACCCTATGAAGTCACATTAAAAAAATAATGTATCGTGCTAGATACCGGTACAGGGACAAGTTGCTCGTCGTTTATCTAAATTGATTCACCAGCCGTGTGCTAAGTGAATCAAAGAGAAGCCTCCTTTAACCTATAAGTAAACAATATCGTTACTAAACACCTATGATGCCATAGTAGCAAACTTATCGCAATTTATTGGAGAATGTAAGTTCAGTACGGTGATGCATGTATGTCGCTCTAGCAAATATACGATTGGTGAAGAAAGTTTCGAAAAGTTGTGTATTATGTTACTTCTCTCGAGTGCGGCAGGTATTTACTTCCACATGTGCTATACTTCCAGCAATTACTTCATGTGTGGAACATTAAAAAAGGCAATGGGTGGAAAAATATCAAGTTCGATGAAACGATAAATACTTTTTTCTATACATTTTATAAAAACGCAAAAGTATTTCGTATAATTAAGCCAAGAATAAGCTTCATTAGATTTTTCGAGAATTATTAAGTACCTTTAAATAGTTCACGTCATTTTATAACCTGCACTGTATTTATCGGGCTACCCAAAAAGTAGATGCATTGACATGGTTGAAAGATTCTTGCTATGGATCAAAGTAGCGATCAACATTCTAAGAATATCACAAGCAACTGTCACATCTGAAAGAAGTTTTGTCATTTTTAATACTGTTCATAAACAAAAAACACAGGCAAGAAAATTAATCTACATATCTCAAAATCTAGATATTTTAACTCGGGAGATTAGTCGAAAAGATAAGTTTACAATAAAAGTGAAAAATGAAGATAAAGAAGAATAACAGATTATCTGATTAAATGTTTATAATAGCATACGTATTATTGTTCTACGATAGTATTTCAAGTTGCAACGAAATGGTATAAAAACTAAAAAGTAAATTCTCAGCAATTTTAAGTTGAAAAAATATTTTCCTAAATATTATTCTCAACAATTGTACAAAACTTTATTTAATTATAATATACGCAACAATTCCTAAACAGAAATAAAATATATTACACAAGTATTCATGAGATTTATTCCCATTTCCAAACCATACCAAAGTAAAAAGTCTGTACCAAAAAACAGGACGAAGCAAGTAATAGGAGTTTGAACAATGTTAAAATAATACACTTTTGAAAATATATACACATTATAAATGATAAAAGATTTATAATATAACCAATAATAAATAATTTAAAGATTAATGTAAGAAAAAAAATTATACATAATTAACTATAAAACATTCGTAGACAAATAAAAACACGTCGTTCTTGCTACATGCCAAAAAAATAATCTTGCAGATTACACCACATTTATTTGGCTCAATCAATAAGTTAATATTGATTGAGCCCAAGATGTTGCAGCAATATAAACGAATAACAGTACATATATAGATCTAGAATTTTTTATTATAACGAACGCACATCTCGTAATTAGAAGAATCGTCCAAACATAAAATTAGCATTGATGATCCGAGACAAAGTACCAAGAGCGAATAGTAGAAAGCCGTACAATATGTTAATATAACTGTAAAAAACATTACTGTTTCGCTCACCGCAACTAAACCATAACAAATCGAAGATGTGCCAAAATATTATATGTGCATTTGAAACAGGTTTGTGAAACTTTATACGTAGAAAAAAGAAAGAAGTTAAAGGTGCAAAAAATAAATTTGTATACATTTAAAGATCAGGTTTTATATATATGCAGTGTACCCTCACTCAATGATCAAATTATTTAATCATTTTTGTAAGTAAAAAGAGACAATGTGATTGATAAATTTAGAAAACCAAATGGCAAAAATATACTGATATTTCGATTGACTCGTAAAAAGGTAGATGTTAAAGCATGATTTACGGTACGATTGAAACATAATCAAAATTGGTCACAGTTATGTTTAAAACTCTCATAATTGAAACAAATTAGTCATAAAAGGCTTTCCTAGCCAATACTGTAAATGCATACAATCACGTAAACCACAATAATAACTACAAATAAAATTGTCAATTGTCATTATCTCGCTATTAGCTTATTCTTGCCTTGGATAACTTTGTTGAGTCATCAACTTGAGTCAATATAATATACAAATTCAAATGCTTATGTAACTAATATTACAGTTGCATGCCAAATATTTTCATCACATAAGCAAGAGATCACTGCAAATTTAAAACGATATTAAAATATATGATTGTATATGTACATATTATACATGCATTTAATCAGCGAAATTCGATATGTATAAATAATTAATTAGGTTGTACCATACAAATATTTTACCGGTTTGGCTGTTGAAAATTGATTAGATACTGTACTATTGTTTGATTGTTATTATATACATTTAATAACAATCAAACATGAGAAAAACGTTTGTTTTATTTTATGTTCTATATTTCAGCCAGAGTAAAATCAAAAGATGTTTCTACAAACAATTTACAATACTTTCGAAAAAAACATATTGAAAAAAAACATTAAAAATTTTAAAGAGACAACCCAAAATCAATAATACTTCTGAAAAAGCTCCAATTTTTCTGGTTAGAATTTGAATAAGGTGGTGATCAGAATTTATATTAAAAGGTCAAAATATAAACGGCCAGAATAAACATTAGATGATCAGAATGTATATTAATTGGTCAGAATTTATATTATATGGTAAGAATTTATATTATATGGTAAGAATTTATATTATATGGTAAGAATTATTTTGACAGATGCTCAGAATCATTTTTTCAGTCAGTATTATTACAGTTCATTGGTCAGTATTTATACTATATGATCTTTATTTTAACCTCCATGTCAGTTTTATGTTGACATATGGTCAGCATAATACTTGGTCGTTATCAAGGTGTTTTAGGGTCAACTTGTTTAGTTGGGTTTGCAACATTGTCGGATGTCAACACAATAAGCCAAGCGTGCTCCCCGCCGCCGCTCTGTCATTATTCCTGTTTCGGTTGTCACTTTGAATAACTTATTGTCCTACATACAATTAAATAATAAGTTGGAGATTCATTAAGAGTTATTCATGGGGTATTCACTGTTTTGATCAACAGTTTGAGTGTGAGCAAGATATTTTATGAGATGTTTCTAAAATAAATAATTTTTTCCCCATTTATATTTAAAAATGTTATATTTTTTAAACTCACATGATCATCTAATATTTTAATTCTGATCGTTCTAAATTTTTATTCTAACCATTTGTTATCTATCCTGACCCGGAATAATATAATTACGAGCAGGGTGTTAATAAAATTCTAATCGAGGTTTGATTTGTATTCTGACCATTTAATTTATTCACATTGTAAAATCACCTAATCTTTGGAGAAAGATTATAATTTTTTTATTAAAAAAAACGTCATTTCATTTTACTTAATAATTAGTACTTCAAAACAATAAAAATGGTATAACCAATTTAATTCCAAGTTGGAAAATGAGCTTTTAAGCTAATGAATTATGTTTTATAAAAATATCGAGCTTTATAAATTTTTGAAAATTGATATGGTACTACCTAATACTTTATGTAATGTATTTAATTTTCATGCATGATTATAAATTGAAAACATAGCAACATTGATATTTAAGCTTTGACATTCAAAGTTCCGAACAAATCCGATACGATCGATTTTATCTAAAGCTTACGAGACATACAGATTTTTTTCTGAATGTTATGACATATTAGAAAACATCTCATTACCGAGGTCGATCATTACAATATATCTTGAAAGATACATTCAAATATCAATAATGAAAAGTATGCGAGATATATGGTTACATGATTTGAATACGCCCTCTGTAAGGGTAAATTCATACGCAATAGTCGCATTGCTAATTATGAATGGATCTACGTTTTCGAGTTTGCAAATGAGTCTCCAAGGACCCCTAGCGAATCCTTGTCGCGCTTTTCGGCGCAAAAAACAGGTTTTTCGCCTCGAGACGTGAATTGTGGCGCGTTTGAAAAGTGACATTCGGCGGCATTGTATTTACATGGATGGAACAACCGTTCAAAGAGAAATGACCGACGGTCATGATTTGCGCATCGATAGCGCATATAAGAAGCTAATTAGCCACTGACCTGTCAACGGAGAGGGGCGCAGTCGTCGCTGGCGAGGCCCGCCGCTTTTGTGACTTCAGCTCCAGCCACCATCAGCCGGTGTGGACGACGGAAAAAAACGAACGCACAATATTGACTTATGGCCAAAAGCGTAAAATAAAAATCATACCTTCGTTTTTTTTAATTATGTTGTAAAAAATTTAACAATATATATTTTATGTTTCAAAATATTATATTTTGAAGCGCTCACATTGGACTGAGATTTGATAATTGAAAATATCACAAAGTCCTTAATATATGATAAATTCTCTTCAATAAAAACACAAATATATTAATGCTTTCGATACTGTATAGCACGACGAATAAATATATAATTATTATCAATATAACGCTACAAATATTTGTGCGTACTGTTCAGTCAACGCAACGGCGGTCTACCTGTGCTCATCCTAACCTCAGGCTTATAAAATATTAATCGTTTCGTGGATTTCGAGCCGTCAATTTGGAAAAGATGTCCAACTCACCTGAGTCGTTGTATTTTAATTAGACTCATCATACATCCCGGTTCCATAAAATTTCCAAGATGACCTTCTTTTTTAGCTCCCGCAGCATTTGTAAATGAGCAAAAATTTCTGAGATACCCTTTTTTAGCTTCCTTGGCTACCCAAATTGAACAAAAACTTCCAAAACTATAATTATTTTAGCTTTCCTGATTTAGAGCTTAATAATTATGGTAAACCTAATTTTTATATACTTGACTTCAAACTCCTGAGTCAATTCGCACAGTCCATTGCTGTAGCAGCGACGCTAAGTATTAACCTAAGGTGGCCAAATTTTAAAAATATCATAGGAAGACCCTAAAAATAAAAAGGGCCATCTCGGATTTTTTTTTCCGAGGAAAGAAGAACAAATTACTATGGGACCTAAAAAAAGGATTTTTAGATTTTTTGTTCAAGGAGGACAAAATGAGAACAAAGGAGAACGTCTAGTCACCTTAATTAACCTCATAAATAGACCCAAAAATATTCAGGGCCCGAAATTTTGTGCAATAATTTCAAACATCCGAATGCTGATACACAAATATATTGTAATCCACATAAAACTTTCAATGAGCAACAAAGCCAAGGACTAAGACATGGCGATGTTTTCGCATGCCTGATATTTAATATAGTCCTTGAAAATGTCATTTGGGGCCCTAAAATAGTGTGATAATGGAAACTAGTTACACAAAGTTGTTGCAGTTACTGGAATTGCATATGATATTGACATCACAGGCCGCTTCGAATTATGAGCTATTGAAGCGTTTCAAGAGCTATAGCGCTATGATAATTTAAAAAAGTCTCAAATTGTAATTGGGAATGTTAAGATATAGGGCTAAAATTCTGCGTGTTCTAGGTGCCGAAAAAGTGAGCAGGAATGAAAAATTCTGTAACATTGGGCTCGATACCAGGCTCTTCAAATGAATAAAGGTATACGGTAATGAGAAAAAAGGGTTTTAAAAGTCAATCCCAAAACAAAATGCTCACTACATATTTTCTATTAATATTTAGAAATATTTCGTTGCATGATAAGATTACCCACAAAGATATTCGTTAAATTAAATAATCGTTTTGCGAAAATCTTGCACTATATGATGAGTTTTCAACTAACGAAAATATAAGATTAAACATAAATGTATTATAACAAGTAAAATTTCGCAATATGTGGCTAAATTTATTTTAAGAACTTGGTTTTTATGAAAATACACACAAAATAAAGGTTAATCGTGAAGCACAGTGATGTTTACTTCAAGTACTAAAAGGGCTGTACAAATACCAATTTTCAAGATAGATTTGTAGTATTTCTATGCTTTTCTAAAAATATACTGTTTTTATAATCATCCTTTGTATTTTCGTTCTTAACGTTTTATTTTATTTTTTGATCAAACAGAAAATATATATTTGTATGGATGATAGACGACTTATTAAAATAATAAACGCTTTTTTAAATATAAGTGGAATATATTTTGTCAATAAAATATTTATAAACATTTCATAAAACTAAAACATGCTACCTACTTCGATACATACACATTTAATTATTTCTTTATATATAAATATTAAAAAATTGATTGCATCAGAATCAAAATAAGTATTTACCATTTCACTTATGATTATTAATTATTATTATTATTATTATTAAAGCAGAATAAATTAATGTTGTAGCTATGATTGTGAATTATTTTTGGTTTCATTATCTGTATATTATATATAGAGCTTATGTACAAAAAAGCACTTTTAATAATCATTCTATTTACAAAATGAATTGCTAAAGGTGAAAGTTTAAATTAAATTATAAATATTTAACAAAGGGGTGGAGGATTGATTATCCAATATTAAAAAGTTTAAATTAAATACAGTAAATCGTACATGGAAAGAAAAGAGCATCAGCATCCCATTTCTCTGACTATTCTTGAACTAGTTTCGTTCGACCAACAGACTGTTCCTTGCGAGCAGACGAGCGCCCAAACGTAAGGTGTGAAGAACTCTTCTGGCTGCTCTTCTTCGACGTATCGAAATTTTAACTCCGGAAATTTCTAAGATTATCGATTATGTGAATTAGTGAAATAAACATTAACCAAATAATTTCAATAGCTAGTTACTTACTCTCAATCTATCGGTTGACCATTGGTCGGCGGCTCTAGTTACAACGGCCAATACCTCAATGGCACCGAGTGATCCGCGTTGCTCTTGAGCCCTCTGCAATCTTGTAGAAAAGTATCCAATGACCTATTCGTACATATACAGTTTTAAAAATATATTGTTAAATTTATATAATCTATAAGAATATTATAAACCATTTCAATATTCTGAATAAGATCTTGAAATGCTGCATGTGTTCTATAACGATGGAAGAGAGCTTTCTTGTGCAATAGAGTGTACACTAGATGTACGTTCACTCGCAACTGTGATGCCAGACAGGAGTTGATTATTTCTAATACCATACGTAAAACTTCTTCAACAACAGCCATATCTTGAAGCTATGCATAAAAATATTGAACATATAATAAGAATTTAAAAAGATAATTGTGTAACAGTAATATCTAACTAGTTCTTCTCGCATCTGATCCGTAATAACTTCTTCTCCTTGCTCAATTTCCATTTGAAAAGACATGGAAGAATCTGTCGGAGGCGTCGATGGTATGGGTAAGTGCGCTCTGGCCGCTAATCTGGTATGCTTACGTGACAAAGTTTCAAACAAAGATACTAGCCTTTGTGCTACATAAGGATGTAAGTTTCTAAATTCACCTAAAATATATTTAAACATATGTATGTCGTGCAGGTAACAGTATTTAAAGTGCATGAAATCTGAATACTCACTACTCATATTAGCTAGTGCTGCTAGACAGTTTGTGTGAAGATATTTGTCTCTCATCTTCAACATGTTGTATTGGATTGTCCTTATTATAACCAAAATCAATAGTCCTCCGAGTGAGATTTCAGCCATTGATCTTTCCGTGTACCAAGATATATTCTTCAGCGTCTGATTATATTTTAAATAATTTTTTTACTAATAAATATTTTACAATACAATTGAGTAAATAAAAAACACATACTATTTCATGTATACTTCTATTGAATGTGTCGTCTTCGGACAGAATCAATAGTACTATTAAAGACATATAAATGTGATGCGAACTACTGCTGGCTGCATCGTAAAGTGTTTTCGTAATAGGAATTACCTGAAAAATAGAATAAAAGCATCAACATTCAAGATGTTCTTGGACTGATGTAAAAATTTTCCTCACCAGCGTGTGTAGATCGATGTGTGAAAGTAAGTGGCTTCTAAATGCAAGATTTTTATGAAGTAGTAAATACAATAAGAGAGTCACGTGTTCGGCTGCAGCCGAATTTCCTAGTGCCGCATACAGCGAGTTAAAGTCTACTCCCAATGCTCCAGCATTTGAAACGTCTATGGAAATAAACAAATTATATCTCTACTTACATTAAGATGTGTTAAGGAATAAAATACTAACCTTGACAATTGAACAATGCTTCTTTATATAAGTTGTTACCGGTCGTAGGCGGGCAATGATTGACGAGAACGAGAGCTAAAAGACAAGCTTGACTAGCGACGGGATATTTAAACTTGTGCATCATCCCTTCGTTCACAGAAGCGGTCGGTCCCAACGGCACCTCGTTTGTCCAACGTGAGCCCCATACCATTGACCATATACTCGCTTAAATATAATTACTTATATTAAAAGATTCGTTTCATAATAGTTGCAAAATTAAAAATTAAGCTTACAAGCTAAACCTAGTACTATACTTCCACTGGCAGCAGCCGGAGGCGCCGGACGAAGAGCTGCCACATCTCTCAAAAGAGCTCTGATCAATAGTCCGGCGTGAAGAGAATAACGACCGCCAAATATTGTTCTAAAATATGAACAGGTTGTTTGAAATGTTTGTCTTCTTAAAAACAATGAGGTAGATTTTCTACAATAAAGTTAAACTCTTGCAGGAGTACGATTTCAATGTTCAGCTTAACAAGTGCGCATTCCTCAAGCGATTTTTTTGCACAAACGCCGAAAAAAGGTAAAGTAAGAGTTTTCAAAATTAGAGTTGTATATTATAATCAATAGTATATATGTTACAGTGATTTCATACTAGCAGTGAGAGTACACTTTCAGTGGCCTTTTAGGGAATTCATATTCCGAATACACTTTCACCAGTGGGTGAATATTTTTAGACGAAAATAAAATTTCCCTGCTATACACCAGTATTGACAGTTGAGTGGTAAAAGCAGAGTTGTTAAATAGAGGCAGCTTTGCAAGGAAAAATTGACAGATGTAAACATTATCAGATATCAACACAATAGGCCAAGCGGGCTCTGTCGTTATTCCCGTTTCGTTCGTCGCTCTGAATACCTTCACATCCTGTCCAACAGTTTATGTACGAGCAAGATATTTTATAAGATATTTCTAAAATAAATAATTTATTGCCCATTTATATTTATAAATATTATAATATTTTTTTTAATTCACATGATCATCCTATATTTTAATTCTGATTATCCTATATTTTTATTTTGACCATATGCAATTTTTATTCTAACCATTTGATATTTATTCTGACACTGAACAATATAATCATTTGATTTTTATGGTGACCATTTAATTTGTTGCCATTTAAGTATGCCAATCATTTGTTTACGTGCACAGATTCACAAAATATAAATTCACTGACCACAAGCAGTGAATTTATAAATGTATTGATTGTTATGCTTTTACCGATTGAGTTAGCAAAAGTATACTTTCACTGGGGAATATAGATTTACTGTAACATATGTATATAATATATCTTGTAAAAGCAAAAAAAAATCATCACTATTTTAAAAAACCAAGGTTAAATCACAAGAAAAATTCTTGTGCAATGCGAATTCAGTTTCTTGCACAACTTTATATATTAATTTTTTTACTTACTTATATATAAGGGAATTTTCCGAATTTACTGCTTCTTGAGACGGTGCAAATAAATGCACCGATAAGAGAACAAGTAGAGCATTCACAGCTTCTAAGTGTAAATGATAAGTATTGTCACTGAAATATAAAAACAGATTATTTAATATCACATTAACTTTATATAAACAACAGCAATAAATGTTTGAAATATTTACGTCACTGGAACGTCGATTATAAGACCGAATATAGCATCGACCAGCATTTCTAGCACTCCGTCTTGACATACCAAAGTAGTGGCTTCGTCGGCTACGGAAACTACAGCCTCTTCAGAATTGGAACATTTCATGGAACTATCCTGAAGCTCTGAATTTTTATTTGAACTCGTTTCATTAGTAACTTGAGTTTCTTGAACAGAACTGTTGCCGTTCAATTGATCAACGGAATTATTTTGTACCTAAAAATAATCAAAGACTCGCTCGTAAGAGTACTGTTTATATAAATTAAAAATATATTTACCTCTCCTTGATCACTACTGCCGCTAAAGTTATTAGGTGTTTCCGTTTCCCAACAAGCATTTAAATGCTGTCTCAAAACTTGTTCAGTCACATTTTCGACAAGATATTTAGCGACACATCGCACCATGAAAAGAGCGTTAAATGTTTGCCATGATAAAATATCACTAAAAACAAGTTATGAACCTATAATCGAGTGTTTAAATAAACGTTTTATAAATTAAAAAAATAAGTTTTACTTGTCGGCGTTTGGAGTAGATAACAAATCGGTCGCGCGTGTGATAAAAACGTTTATGAGCGATGCGATATTTCCCGACGCCGGATTGTTTGTTAATAACGTTTGAAGTAAAACTTCTGTCGCAGAATCAAAGGCTAATTGTTCTTCACTAAATAACAAAATTGATACACATTTAATAAAAAATATTTACAGTATTAAAATCAGCATTTAATACCGGTTTACTTACTTACTAGTAGGCGGCATCAAATGAAACGCAAGCAAACGCTGCCAAAACGGATCAGTCGACGGAATGTGTCCGGTGTCGATAAATCGAACTAATAATTCATTGTTATCTAGCTCACTGTGTTTACTCACGCCTGTGCCCATCCTTTAGAATTGTACTTGAAACTGCAACGTTACAATGAGCGATTGCGTTATGGTTTAATACATAAAGAAGGTAGAGCCAGAGCGTGAAATTATAATATTTTTTATTGGTTATGAGTGCACGTAGTGATAAAAGCGTATAAATGTTACTGAAAGGGTACGTTACCGAAATTCGCATTAAGCAGCTGCTTCGTTTGATCGATAAATCATATATAATATCGCTCGTAAAATCCAAGTCGCCGGCGTACGCGTATTAGGTGACAGCTCGACGCCAACTTGACAGCTGAACGCCAGTCGATTCAGCGGAGCACTTTATTATCGACGTTCAAATTAATCACTAACTTGAGGATTATGGTCAACATTTAAAAAATAATAATATACAGTTGAAATAAAAAGCGTAATACTGTAATAATAAGCGGATTCACTTATTTAATTTTCTATTCAAATAAATATTATTTTAATATTATCCCAAGACATTAACATGTTATCTCACATACATGTAATTTAGGGATATATAGGCAGAGCCGCTTCTGAATAGTTTGTCGACCCCTCCTCTATCCATATTTATTGATTTTAAGAAATCTATCTTCTGAAAATATTGCTAAAGCATTTTATTTTGAGATTAGCACATATAATACCTTTATAACACCCCGTTACTTTATTTTTAATCATGGTACTATAGACTTGTCTTAAATGTCTTTTGTGAGTTTGGGAACGATTTTATTGAATCCAAAGTCTCAGAAGTCTCACGCCTGCTCTCTTTTTCGGCTCTTACCACGCGCAGAATTGTCCGACAGCCTAATATTTTTGTAACTGTTACATAAATAATAGCTATGTACACTATTTTTATTTTGGATGGCTTTCAATTATTTTATTCAATATAAACCTGATGTCTTCTGCAAATGAAATTCTACTGTAGCATATATTTTACAGTGGTCGAAAATTAATGGTAAATTATCCCTAAATGGGTAAAATATATTTTTTGGAGAGAATAAAAACAAAGAAATATGCAGTGAAATATGCTAAACGAGCACCTCCCATAACGAAAAATTCACATAACGAGCAAAACATATTGTAAAAAAATACTAGTTTAACGAGCGTCGTTTCGCGTAATGAGTGACGAGGAGAACACTGGTGAGATCCGGATTATGCCAAAACTTTCTGTAATGCCAGCCCTACACTACTCGCGAAGTTTCCCGAAGTTAGCTGAGGACGAAAGTGTAGAGGTCACTTTGTGCTATTTCGTTTCGCCTCGGGCCGCTTCGAGTGACTTCCGCTCCGTGTCGGTATTTGTTGTCCGAGTCAAAGTACGAAGCGACTCACCACACTACTCGTTTTATTTCAGTTTGCATGTAGACGTATTGTTATTTGCACGCACGATGAGCGCTGCAACGTAGTCATGAGCAAACGCTTTTCTATTTGGAATTGCTTTGGTCGGAGCCATGTATTTAGGACCCTAATGATAAAGGGGACAAAGATAAAAAGAAAGTGCTGCTTCGGGATATATCCAGAAAATTAACCTAATTCCGATAGAAGAATCGAAGGAAAAAGAAGATTCCCTATTTGTCACATACAGGGGCTATAATGTAAAAATATCATCGTCGCTTAATACGTCTTGGTGACCTTAATAAATCGATAACAATGGCGTGGTGGCGTGATTTGGGAACACCAATAATTTTTTAAAAAATATAATTAATTTTAATATATTTATAAATGTATTTCAGCAAAAATCAAGAATTGTTAAATAAATGTTTTAATATTCTGTTTAAGCAATTTTCAATCTTAATATATATTAAGCATCTGCGATATAAGGTTCTAAGGTTCTGCACCTGGACCTTGTTTGCCATGACGGCTGAGCCGTCAAACTCGGTGAAAGGGTTAAATGGAAAATTCCAATTCATTAAATTTAACGAACCGAATAATATGTTATTTTTGTTCTTTAGGATTTAAATCCAAATTGAATCTTCATACACACAAGCCAGAAATAATTTAAAATTAACCCTTGTGACTACTATATTTTTCTCCCCTACTCTAGCACACGCTGATTATAGTTGATAGATATAAATATTTAATTTAAATTGCTGATATTAGTTTGAGTTTTAAATAACAAGTATAAGTGTATTGGTTTTCTGTATACAATATATAAACAATGTATTTTGATAAATATATTGAAAAAATAGTAAGATTTTTTAAACATGGTTCTTATTGAAATAAAACACACTAAATTTAGAAAATATTTTTGTATGAAATAGTAAATGTATCAAGAATAAGTAATAATGAGTTGAAAGATAGTATAATTTTTCTCGTTTCCAATAACTTTTGTGTATTTAATTTTTTATGCTTGCAACATATATAGCCGGCACGGCGCCATTGTTGATTTGCACTGTTTTCCGGCGAACTTTTTCCGTTGAATTAATGGTTTCATGGTATATATATAATCTTACGGTTAGTGACATAATACATATAGCCCTATGTGAAACAATTAGATATATTAGTTATATAATTTGATCATTCACTTGCCTCGAAAAAAAATCTAAACATAACCTCAAACCTAATTTGTCAATTTTTGTGGGTTCAATGATTATTACGAAACGAAAATTTCAAACAGCAAAAATTCCAATTATAGATGATCACTATACACATATGTAATATATAAAAAATGTCTATATATATAAAATAATGTTTATATCACAAATGTCAATATGATTTTAATTTAAAAATATTTTACAATTATATTAGTAATTTACATTGGTATGATTTTACACAAATTTTTACTTAAAAATAGAGAAGAATATAAAGTAGATGGAATTAAAAGTAAAACATATTTGACGATCAAACAATCATCTATGTTTTTATTTCTGTGTTTACATAAATTATGATAAAGTGACCAGATTTTGAAAATATCAAAATACACTAATAAAATATAAAAAGGTCATCAACTTTTTAGACAATCCTCAAAGGAGGACGTTTGATCACCTTAATTATGAGTAAAGTTGTTTTAATAAAGAACAAATTGTCACAATATTTAACTGTTGTGAAACTACCACACATACTTATTTATATTAAAAAATACATAATATATTTTCAGAAATGATTCCAAGAGGTAATCAACGTTACGAGATAAAATTACTTTATGTACATAATGTACATCTTATGTGGGCGCAGATCTGTGATTTTGCAGAAGATAATTTTTTTCAAATTGGACTGTATGGGGTGTTTCATAAAGGGATAAAATCTGATAATCCCACTTATAATGATATCATATTTAGCAGCGAAGGTACTGATAGCATAAGACAAATAAAAGAATTGTTATACAAATTTAAAAAGATATATTTTACACCAGTCTGGTATAACGCTACGTAAGTTTTATTTAATTATATCTGTTTATTTAAATGTTTTTGTAAGTTTTAATCATTTTTATAATTTTAGGTTCCATCTTTTCAATGATGCGATTGACATTTTTGGTAGAATTGAACTTTTAGATAAAGATGGCACTGTGTATCAATTAGACAGATTGATTTGCGAGAAGGATTTAGGTTACAAGACTGAAAAGTTTGAAGAAAAAATTAATGCTTGTAAGTTTAGTAAGCCGGCTAATTATTTAGTTAAATTGATGAAAGAACAATTCCTATCTAATATACACAAAAAAGATGTAAAGAAACCGTGCAAATCTCATTCCTATTTCGAAGATAAAAAATCGTCAAAACATAAGCCTTGTCAAGATGTAAATATTGGTAAGTTTTAATTGTATTTATAAGCTGAGAATAGATCTTAAATTGTTAAATTTTATTTTTAGGCAAACCATTAGAAAGTGATATACAGAACAGCAGTATCGAAATGAAAGATCCTAGAAAGACTATAGAAACTTATAAAATTTCAAGCCAAAGTGATAATCCAAATAAATTTTCAGATGAACGTAAAAATGTAAGCAAATTTAATGTTTCAGAAGAGTATGATCAATTACATAAAAATATAACAAGGATGATTGAAGAAGCTTCCGAATCTACTGATCAAAGTGATAATACCATAGATACGACTACTGAAAATGAACAAATTATTGTTGAAGAAAAGATATGTTTAGATGTTGTTGATTTAGATGACTTTGAACAATCTTATGATGATAATGATGACTTACGGAAAGATTGCAAGAAAGCAAAAACTGATTATGAAAAAGAATTAAGCGTCAATTGCAATAAAAATCAAAAGAACATTTATGTAAATAATGTATCTGACCCTAAAATGCAGGATTTTTACAAGGTTAATCTATCTTCTATAATACCTTTAAAAGATGATAAGCTGTTGGAATCAGTACCAAGTATTCAAACAGTCGATAGTCACTCAGTCAGTATTGATATGTCAGATATGAAATGCATGCCTGGATTTGTGAGCAACGTAGTAACCCCAAAATTATTGATTCATACAAAGAAAGGATTGTTCGACAAGAAGAATGATTTATGGGTGCATCTAGAAGAATGTACTTATAATAGTGATTTTTATAGACGTCTCGCGTCTATGATTCTAGTTCCTAAAACGCTACAAACTGCCATTTGGCCAGCAGCTAACGACAATCACAGCATTTTTGTAGTGGGTCCAAACTTGAGTGGAAAAACATTTGGCATAATAATATCATTATGCAATTTAGTTCTCGAAACATTGTGGGATGATACTAAACCCGAGGCACGTGGACCGCTAGCTTTGGTGATTTGTTCAAATATTAAAACCACAAGGGAAGTAGAAAAAATATGCAATCACATGCTAGATAACATTACATTGCCTAATTTTTCTAAAATTAAAGTGTCCAGAATTGATAGAGATTTTATAGATTATAAAAATGCGCTGAAGCTGTTCGGGCGTTGTGACATTTTGATATCAACATTGTCGGTAGTAAAAATTGTAACCCGTCAACGTAACCCGTTGGATCTGAGTCGTTTGACTTATTTGGTTTTAGAAGATTTGGACATTATCGAAGAATATTATAAGGGCGACGCTGAAAAATTAATTAATATATGCCGACTAATGGTAGCTGCAAAGAATGATACGGTTGATTTAAAAATATTTGCTACGTCCAAAATATGGTGCGAGACAATGAAAAAATTAGCACTCACAGCGTTCAATCCTTTGGTGTGTATAGTAGCTTTTCAAGAGTTCTTCATGTACTCGAATGGATCTATACGATTTACTTTCATATCGAAAGCTGAAAAATTGCAACATTTAGTGAAGAAATTTTCGAAAAATTTTACCAAAAGAACAGTTATTGTGTGCATTGACGATAGTGATGTTTTAGAAATTTCTGAAAGTTTAAAAAGCACCTTTTATGTAATCACGGCCACTGGGAAGGATAACATGGGGACTACTATGGACTCATACAACAAATGGAAAAAGATATTGTACGAACATGTCGTTTTAGTGACATGCGATAGTCAATTAGATCTCTTGGATATTACAGATGCGGAATGTTTGATACACTATTCTTTGCCTAGCACGTTTTCATTGTTCCATAAGAGATTCACGACGATTATGGATAATATACCAAATTTGTGGAACAGCGTTGAATCGGTCATCGAAACTGAAATATTCATCGATGAAACTAACCACATGCAACTACCGAAACTGACAACATTCCTTGCCGATAGATGCGGAGTTGAATTTGACGAAGAAACGAAAAATATTATCAATGAAGTAAATTACTCGATGGAATTGATCAAAGCGAAGAAAGATATCGATATCTGTGAAGAGCTTCTAAATTTAGGCAAATGTAGCAATTTAAATTGCACCAATAGACATATGCTATTTTCTGACATTGACGAAGTTACTAATTGGATTCCCAAACGTGGCTATATTACATTTGAACTGTTGCACATAATTAGCCCTAGTCATTATTCTGTTAGATTACTGAAGCATATTGATATGGACGGAAAAGTAACTACATTCGAACGGCAAGTAATGTATTTAAACGAAAAGATGCTCTTGTTTAATGCTAATAAAGGCAATCATATACAATTTAAAAATCCAAACGTCGGAGATATATGCAGCGTACTATTGAAAACACAAAGTTTTCTGAGATGTCAAGTAATACACATAAGATCATTAAATCATCACGACCGGAATTATTGTGAAATACATCTTTTAGATGAAGGACGAAACTTAACTGTTCACTTAAACGATTTGTATCACCTTCCTGTCGAACTAAAGGAAATAAATTCAAACGTTATTAACGTTAGATTATCAGGAATAGTGCCAAATGATAAAGAAGCGAGATGGGATAAATTTTCGATAAATGTTATGAGACTATATTTTCAAAATATTAGTGAGGATTATTATTTTATGAAAGGAAAAATTGTCTTAGCAGTGAAAAACACTTTATGGCTTCAATCGTTGTATTGCTGTTTAACAATGGAGTCTTATAATAAAGTGGCTGTAATTTCAGATGTTAAACAATACATTTTATCAAATAGGATTGGAACATCTAATCCTAGACAGTTGAGCCTAATTTATGAACTTTGCGAACAAAGTTCATTTGAAGTTCCAAAATATGATAACGTAAAGAAAGAGAATAAAACTATTGTAAAAGATATTTTGCCTGAACCACAGTGGGCTCATTTAGATGACGACGTTTTTAACGACGTAATGTTTAGTTCTGGATTATCAATCTATGTGTTCTATATAAAATTGATAAAATGGCAGAGCTTATTGGATTATTTATCAGACGATTTAATGGCACATGTGATAAAATACATTGATGATACTCCCTTTGATGAAAGTGTTTATCAAGTTGGCGATTATTGCATCGTTAGATATACGGATTCTAAATATGCCAGAGCTCGTATCGATGAAGTTCATGAAGATAAATCGAATAGTTTTTCGTATAAATGTTTCTATGTTGATTACGGCGATTGGTCAAATATTAAATGTGAAGATATATATCCGATCACAGCAAAGTTTATAACTCAAATGCCTTTTCAAGCAATAGAATGCAAACTGTTCGGTTTGGAGAGCAATGATGATAAATCGATCGACCTATTGTATGATTTATCGTATGAATCGAATGATGGAAATGTTTTAAAACAATTATTTTCATTTACGTTGTCAAAAAGTGAAGCAAAACACACAGATAAAAGATACTCGATAGCGTTATACGATCCTGTTCAAATGTTAAATCGTGCTATTGTTTTAAAAGAACTTGCGACGTATATTAACATAGATATTGATGAGTTAACGAGGGTCGATGAGAAATTGTTAACATTTTTAAAAGAAAAACAAGAACTGGAAGCAAGTCTAAAAGACAATGATGAACAAGAAAGCCATTCATGCGATAAAGTAACGCCTACAAGTTCTTTTGAAAATCTTACAATTGACCAAATAAATAAAGAGTTGGTATTTTTCGAAAGCGAAGAATTAAATATTGACGATCAATGGGAATGCACGTTTGAAGTAGAGGATTATCAGCGGCTCTGTGCCCAAAAAGAGTTTGATAAAAAAGAAGAACCAAAGATTGTCGAAGTACCTAAAAACTTCAAAGAATCTGATATAGAAGAAATATTCAAAAGAGCGCATACATATAAAGATAATCCTGTTAAAACAATCCCCACACCTATATTTTCTGATCATAAAACTCCATCTATCAGATGGCATGAAAGTAATACGGTTGTATACTTCAAAATAGATTTGGTTGGAGTAGAAGATTATGTTCTAGATATCACAAAAACGACTCTTCATTTCGAGACACTCTTAAGAGGTGATAGCTACAAATTTGATTTGGAGTTGGCTGGAATGGTTATTGTTGATAAGTGCTCGCATTCCGCTAGAGGTCTTTATGTTTACGTTAAGTTGATAAAGTTGCGCAAAAAAAAATGGAATGAATTCGTGAACGCCGATTATCAGCCGAAATGGATCAGATTCGATTATGATTTTTACGAGGGTGATGATAAGGATCTCAAATTGCTTCATAAGGCGAAGTTGTGCGAGGAAGAAGAAATGATGGAAAGAACCCGCGATGACGACAGCGATGAGGAAGAATGTATCGACGATGTTGAATTATCGAATGAGATGGAAAATATTCAGTGTAAAATCTACGAAGGATATACCGAAGAAGACTTTACCATATTTAACAATTAATGTGTTCATTTTAACTAAATAGGAAATTAGTTGAAATTTAAAAAAACATGTAATACTGTATAGCAGTACTATTTTTTATTTTATTGCATTTAATTCCATAATCATACCATTGAGATTGTATAATATATGTTAGATTACTAAATGTGCTTGTAAAAAAAGTTCACATCACTGTTAAAGTTAAATACATATTTTTATAAGATCATATTTTTTTGAGTTTTATCCTTCTTTAATTTTACAAAATATTGTAGATAAAACAATTCTTCAGGAGCAAAGTGTCGAGCATGGCATAGATGGAGTATTACTGAAAATTCAAAGTAGTTAAATAGAAACAACTACTCTAACTTTTAACAAATTCTAAATATATTTATTCCAATATTAAAACTATGTTTGCATAGTAATCCCTCAATAAACACTATTTTCAAAGGTCTTTCATAATCCTAAAATACCGCAATGGAAGGTATTGTACGAATTAAAAAAAATACATTGTTCTAGTTGCCAGTATTGCTTTGATTTCTTTTTCTCGGTTCAATTATGGTACCTGAATTTTATTAGTTGTAATTAATCATTTCTTGAGATTGTTGCCGAACCAAATAGACTACTTTCTTATAGCTATTAGACATCGTTCAAACCTAATCGATGTAAGAAGCTATAGTGGTGAAAACATTAATCTGATTTGTCATTGCAAGATTCAGAATATGTAAGAGAATAAGCAAGATTCAAATGTAAGCCACCTATAAACTTGATGACTAAAACAAAGGTGACCAGATTTTGAAAATATAGAGCACTAAAAACAGGGCCGGCCCTAGGTTATTTGGCGCCCCAGGCAAAAACTAAATTGGCGCCCCCCCCCCTATTAATACTTGAGCGCAAAAATATAATTCAAATTAAATAAATAATATATTATATTTGACAACATGCTCTTTTTTACGATTGTGGGTATTTAAGAATTTATTTTTTGTTGTGATTTTTTTACGTGTGAAATAATTTAAAGAGTACACAGTAGTGTATAAAAACTAATATCAGATGATATTCTTTAACAATATTGTTTGATAATTTTAAGTGAATATTGCGCCTTTATTTGGTATCACGGCGTCCCAAAAAATCTAGCGCCCCAGGCGATCGCTTGTACTGCCTGCCCTTCGGGCCGGCCCTGACTAAAAATAAGGTTATCTGCAAAAATTTTGTTAGAGGACAAATTGCCGCAGGAGCTAAAATAGGTCATTTTGGAAATTTTTGTTCAAAGGCCATCTCAATCTTGCTCGATTTCTTGTTCGAGGAGGACATTTTGCTGGGGAAGTAAAAAAAGTAATTTCGGATTTTTTGGTTAATTTATGTAGGGATGCTGCAGGAGCTAAAAAATGGTCACCTTGGACATTTTTGTTCAAGAAGGACAATCCTCGAAGGAGGACGTCTGGTGACCTTACTAAAACACCCACAGAATACAACTCAACCCTATCATTAGCAGCCTTAATAGTAACAATGTACTAGAGCAGCGTAATTTAAATCTTGATGATATTGACATCATGAGTAGGCTTATCATACATCCCGATTTCACATCATTGGTCTCGGCCATATGGCATTTTATCCTGGTTTCACACATTGGTCCCGGCCATTGCGGGGGGAAAGGTCACTTCAGACATGAACAAAAATTTCCGACATGACCATTTTTTGGAGTCCAAAACACTGAATATAAATAAAATAAATTAAACATTCGATTTCAATTATTTATTATTCTTCTTAATTATATTCGACTTTCGAGCTTCTTATATTGGTGGCACTATAAATCAGACAACTGCCAATAATCACGCGTGTTCAAAGTGTGAAATGCTAGTTGGCAACAATATATTTTATGAACTAGATCGCTTAACCTGACCAGACTTTTAAAAATTGCGATTATAAAAAAAATGTTTTCTCGTGGCGTTTTAAAGAGTCCCGATTTTTGGAAAGAATGCTGTACCTTTCTGAATGCTGAAACTTTTCAGTTGTCAGTGTACTAAAAAAATTCCCTCAAATGGGAAATATTCGAAAAAATAAAGGGTTTTTAAAGATTTATAATAATATACACATATGAGTATATATATTTGTAAATTTTACATATGTTTAAACTAAAAAAACATATTATAATAAAATTTTTGCGTTTTATGATAATAAAGTTTTGTTGCTCTAGAGCAGGGATGGCGAACCTTTTTCCCAAATGGGTAAAGTTGTTGGCTATTTCGTATACACATTTTCATAAAAATGATATCATCTTATTTTAAAGTCTTATTCTTTATCGGACGTCGGGAATTATTCTAGCTATATTTATTTTCTTTATTACTGTCCTGATTAACGCGGTAATGTTCTATACAAACCACTGCCAAAGATTTTTCAGTCAAGTTGGTTTTATTTTTCTTGGTCTTATTCTTTTTGCATCTTTCTTTGAATGATAAGTGGCAAAAGTTTCCATTTTCTGGGATAATGCAACACGTAACCAAAGTTAAACTTAAGAAAGTTATTTCATTGTCTGGAATAATCTTTGAGCTTTCTTGATTCACATCACTAATCACCTCCACGCTTTTAGCTCTGTATACTTAATTGATACGAAGGCTTCTATACGGTTGATTGTTTTCTCTGTTTCTCTGCAAATTTATGTGTTTCTTTAGTGATAAAAGATTGTAATTAAAGATTTTCCTATCATTTTGTCATATAATACATCAGAAGCGATGTTTAATTGCTTACCTAAAAACGCGTTTTAGTTTGTTCACGGCTCTGGTTTCAAATCCTTCTTATGATAAACAAATGTATTGTACTTTACACTAAATACGGACTATTAAAAAATATATAGATTTGCTTAGAAGGAATGTTTTATTTTGTTTGTATTTATAAACAAAAAAATATAAAATTATATTAATTTTAATATTTTATATGAAATTCAAGGAATATCCACATCAATATTTTTTTATGAAAGTTTACATGCACAATATAAATGTTGCTATGGCCTGTGAAAAAAGTAATTCTTGGAACTGTCAAGTTGGCGGATCGCGTGTTACACGTACTGGGCGACGGTAATAATTTCATAACTGAAAATGATAATATTCGCCGACGAAACCAACCCGTCGACGCTTAAAATAATAATATGCGCCAAATTAGCCAGCAAGTCGTATGAGATTCGTAAGATCAAGTCTGGTAAGACTTAGGTTATGAATATCTGTAATTGACAGTACATTCATGCAAAATTAATAACGCTTTCAGAGAATGCATCGTTACCAACTACTAATCCGGTTTTGCAAGTTAACGAAGAAGTCTGTTTCTTCTCTAGTAATGCCGCATCACAATATCTTTTTCCATCCAAAACTGAAAGTGGCGATTCGGCAATTAAAAGGTATGTAATTTATAAAAAAAGAAAAAAAATACAATGCTATGATAATTTATATTTTAATTGGCAGAGTCGAATGGTTAGAATGGGAGTATATCAACCTCTTGCAATGCATCTTGAAATCGTTCACTGCCGCCAGTAGCTCGCACAATTTAACCATCTGTTTGCTGAAAATAAACGACTGCCTCAAAAAGAGCAAATTTATCAATGGAGTAAATTTAAATACATTTTTTTTATAAAAAATATTGTGCAATTGTTGCAATTTTATATTTTAATTTTAGGATGCATTGTCTGTCGTTGACATTTGTATTTGGTGCACTTTGTATCCAATTTTGGATAATCAAAAAGACAAGAACTATGAAAACGAATTAACTGAATTGCTGAAGTGGTACGAGAGTATTAAAAATTTAGCTGAAGTTCAGGTAATTTAAATAATATATAAAAAAGAATTATTCATTTTATTAATTTACTATTCTTACACTTACAGGAAGCTTTGAAAGAGAGCCCGATTAAATTGAACTCGGTTAGTAAATATTCGTTTAAGAAAATCATTGAAAGCGTTGAAGCGAGTCCTAAAATTGAACAAAACATCAACGTATCCGAAAGGTGATTTCATAAATCACATAAATATTAAATATATCAATTTATAATAATTAATCTATAAATGTATTTCAGTCCTACTGTTTCATCTCCGGAACAAAAAGTTGAAGTCACCAGTGATGAATTGATATTCGCAGAAGACGCTTGGCTGAACGGTATGAAATCGTTGGATAAACCTTTGCCTGATGAAAAAATAATGTAAAGATTATAATATAAATAAGTGTTATAAAAATATATTAAAATGATATAAGTTATTTATAATTTTATAGACTCCCTAAAGAAGGATATAGAAATGTGTTGATAACATCAGCTTTACCTTATGTAAACAATGTCCCACATCTTGGCAATATAATTGGATGTGTTCTTTCTGCTGATGTTTTCGCTAGGTATGTGAATTCAATTTTTTTATAAATATGCAATATAAGTATTGTTACAAATTTTAACACGTCGTCGTTGATTTGTTAAACCTTTAATGTAAATATCAGAACACGTGTAATAACTACTATGTACTTATCAACACACGTATTTAAAGAAAATGTTTATTAAAAAGTGAGTTAAAACAACCAACACAATAAAAAAAATTAAAGTCATCAAATGAAAGATTTGCTCCTAAAAATTATGAAAACTTTGTTCAATACAAAAATTGCAATTCGTAAGCCTTGTATTTATATAAAACTTTTGCCTGTACATTTACAAATTTTGCAATAGAAAATTACATAAGCAACCAGACACGATTTGGTTCATGAAGCGTTTCGTATTTCCAGTGATCTAGCTAGATCTTTCTCTCTTCTCAAGGCAGCAAGTGTCGGTTTTTTTATATGTTCAAATTTATATAATTTTATAGCAATATATGTTTTTAATGACATTTTATATGTTTAAAAAAATCGGTGGTTCTTATTGATTTTTATATTAAAAGAGTACATTTTTCTCTCGTATCAAATTTTTATATTATTACATAAGTTGATAGCAATGTGTTGATAAATTTAATTTCTTTAGATATTGCCGATTGTGCAACTATAATACTCTTTACATCTGCGGAACTGATGAGTATGGAACTGCTACAGAAACAAAGGTAATTTATTAGTGAAATATTTGTGAAGATTTTGTTCCTAAAGTTTTTCATTTAGTATTGCATTTCTGGTGCAATATCCGAAATTACATCTTTGTAGCAAAATTGTTCTTCAGTGTTATCAGTGTGCTTTATATATTTTTTATAAAATAACAGGCTTTGGAGGAAGGCATCTCTCCGAGACAAATTTGCGACAAGTACTTTGAGATTCACAACTCGGTGTATAGATGGTTTGGTATCGGATTCGACTATTTTGGAAGAACCACCACCCCGGAGCAAACTGAAATAACCCAAAACATGTTTTTAAGCCTTTATAAAAACGGTTTTGTAGAGACACATACTGTTGAGCAACTATTGTGCGAAAAGTGCAATAGATTTTTAGCAGACAGGTGTGTAGATATTCTACACTTTGATAAATTTTTATTTGCTATTTAATAATGAAACTAAATGAATATAGATTCGTGGAAGGCACTTGTCCTCATCCAGGATGCGGATATGAAGACGCACGCGGAGATCAGTGCGACAATTGCGGAAAGCTCATAAATGCTACAGATTTAATAAACGCTCGCTGTAAGCTATGTTCTTCCCCTCCAGTCATAAGGAACAGTTCTCATTTCTTCCTCGATTTACCTCAAGTAATTAACATATTGATAAATTCATGATTATTTTGATTAGCAGTACTATAATTTAGGTTTATTCAACAGTTGGAACCACTTTTACAAACTTGGGTGAACGCAAATGAGAGCGGCTGGTCAAACAGTGCTCAACAGATTACACGCGCTTGGTTGAAGACTGGTCTCAAATCCAGATGCATCACCAGAGATCTGCAATGGGGAGTTTCAGTACCCATTGAAGGCTTTAAAAATAAGGTATGGTCTTATTCTCTAAATGCAAATGTGTGTTATAGATTAGATAATGACTATTTTTAATTTTAGGTGTTCTACGTGTGGTTTGATGCACCGATAGGGTATATCTCAATCACAAAACGATACACCGATCAGTATGAAAAATGGTGGAAGCCAGATTCTAAACATAACGTTCGTTTCTGTTACATTGCACGTTAAAATAAAAATCATTTATGTTCTAATTATATATCTTAAAATTACAGGTGACTCTTTATCAATTTATGGCCAAGGATAATGTGCCTTTCCATTCGGTCGTTTTCCCAGCAACACTTTTGGGAATTGCTCAAAAACATGTGATGGTCAAGTACATAATGGCAACAGGTAAACATTGATAACAATAATAATATTTTACGTTGTAAGTCACTTAAAAATACTGTCTCAATAAAAGGGCGCAAACCGCCTTTAGAATTTTTCTTACCTTGTTCTAATATTGGGCTTTAGACCCAGCGACGTCATTTCAATTTTTTCAAGGGGGGTGGAGGCAAAAGTTGGCCACTCAGTGATTGTTTTATTAATATTTCAATTTCATTAGAATTCATAGTATTTTTCTGGCCAAATTCAAGTGGGCATCCCTATTTAGAATCCACATCAAAATCAATAAAATCGTGCCGTCTCAATGGAAACGCTCGGTTATCTAGCATTCATATTTGGACTTTTTATAACAATATTATGACTTACAATAAATGAGAATTGAATGAAGCACATATAAACCGAATTTTGACCTAATTTATCCCTTCTCAGAAGTCAAAAATCCACGTCAAAAGCAATAAAATCGTGCCATCTCAGTGGAAACAGTTGGTTATCTAGTGTTCATATTGACACTTTTTATAACAATCTTACGATTTACAATAAGTGAGAATCGAATGAAGTTCATCTAAAACGAATTTTGACCAATAGGGCGCAAAAAACAATTATCACTTCTCAGAAGTCAAAACCAATAAAATCATGCCGTCGTCGTCACAGTGGCGCTGACACTATTTTATTGCTTTTGATGTGAATTTTTGACGTCTGAGAAGTGATAATTGTTTTTGCGTTCTCCTATTGACCAAAATTCGGTTCGAATATAGTTTGATCAGCCCTTTTATATTAGAAGTCCATAGTAATATCTGTAAGACTAGCTATCATATTTTTAAAAAGTAGTGTAATATCCAAGTGCAGAAAAACTGGAACAATATGCGAGATGCGATGTATGTCTGTACTTATTCTTCTGCTTATTTTCTCCTGAGAGAAGAGCTGGCTTAATTTGTATTTTGGACTTGACTTAATGAAAGTTCTAAAACTATAATTAGGATAAGTTTAGATTTGAATAGCAAATGGACGTTTCGCAAATTCAGTTTCATAGCCATTTTAGAGCAGCATATTAGCGCATATCAGTTAAATTATATTTTCGCTAGTAGAAATATATATCTACTGGTGAAAATGTATTTCGACTTAACTGGTAAAAATATAACTTTACCAAAAATTCACATTTGCTGTAATATTTATGTATCAGATGTAAATAAATAATGATAAGTATGTAAATACCTATATATATTACTACATATAGATAAGTTGAAATCATATATTTTACTAGCATCAGATAATTTATATTTTCACTGGTAAAAATTTATTTCGATATGATTTTACTGAAATGACATATTTAAAAAAATATTTCCAGTATTAGTGCATCTATCGAGTGACCTTTTGCCTAATTTATGTATCTAGTAAACTCACCCATGACTCTGTGTAAATATTTCCTACAATTATCTTACAAAATGTATTAATCTCAATTACAATATTGTTATAGAATATTTGAACTATGAAGATGGCAAATTTTCTAAATCTCGCGGTATCGGCGTCTTTGGTAGTGATGCACAGGTAAATAATTCTATTAAGTGTGGTTATTTAAAAGTTGAGATGAAATTGAATTTGAATAAATTTTCAGGATACTGGAATCACAGCCGATGTCTTCCGTTTTTATTTGTTGAGCATTAGACCCGAAAGTCAAGACTCAAACTTCAGCTGGATCGATCTGGCCACGAGGAACAATTCCGAGTTATTGAACAACTTCGGAAACTTTGTAAATCGCGCCATAGTCTTCTGTTCGAATTTCTTCAACGGAATCATGCCATCGATTAACTTGGAGGGTCAAGACATCAACTTGTTGGCATTGATTAACAGAGAATTGAAAGGTTACGTAGATTCAATGGAAGTTGCTAAACAACGCGATGGATTGAAACACATATTAAACATCTCTCGTTTGGGTAATCAATTGATGCAATCTCAACAGCCGTGGGTGCTCCTTAAAGGCACAGATGATGCCAAGTATGCTTATATATAATGCACTACACACTTATTAGGATTTTTAAATATATTATTGTTTATTTAAAGGGCTCGTGCGGGAACTGTTATAAGTCTTTCGTGCAATATTTCATGCTTGCTCGGTGTCCTCGTAGCTCCGTTTATGCCGCAGACATCTAGAAATTTACTGCAACAGCTCGGTACATCACTTACGGACGTTGGGCGAATCAATCCAAAGTAAAATTGAATATTAGTATATCATTTAATAAATAATATAAACTTTTAATTATATTTTTATATTTAGGCAACCGTCGTTCTATATATTACTTTCCGCTGGGCATAAAATCGGTAAACCATCTCCGCTTTTCGCAAAGATCGAAATAGCCAAGGCTGAAGAGCTGAAGAAGAAATACAGCGGTAAACAGGCTGCCAGTCCTGCTAAAGAAGTCAAGTTGGAAACGTTTACAATCGAAGAGTTGGAAGCTAAAATTCAACAACAGGTTAGTAAATAATAGTACAGGTTGATAAATTATATATTATATATGATATTTTAATTATTGTATTAATATTACAGGGTGAAAAAGTTCGCCTGAATAAAACAAGTGGTGCGGATAAATCTGTTTGGGCTCCGATGGTGGAAGTATTGCTCAGTCTCAAAGCTCAGTTATCGGCAAAAATGAATGCAGATGGAAAGGTATGGGTTTTTAATGATATTTTATATTTAATTTTAATTACATATTTCAATGTCGTAACTCAACTACTAATACTAAAGATATTTACTCTAATACTCTATTAAATGCTTTAACCAAACTAACTGAATTAATGTACTCCTCTTTTCTATATTATTATCTTTTCTTTTAAGGTCGAAGCAATTCCCGCAGACAGTGCTACATCCAAGTCTAAAAATAAGAAAGCATCCAAAAAGAACAAAGCTTAAAATAACCTATATATTCGAAGCTTTTGTTTATAGATTGCAATATTTTCATATTTTATGTACGTTGTCATGTTTATTGCCCTGCATAATTTTCAAACCATTAGTAAAGATCTAAATGTGTATTTATCTACATGTCTGAAAATTTACCAAATTTTTTTTTTCGAACGTGTCAGTTATGATGTTTAACAATATTAGTCATAATCCAATATTAGTCGTCATAATTCGTCCATTTAAACTATTATTAGATCCAAGTCCTGGTTGTATTTATGTTCTGTGATTTTTTAAATTATTTATAACTATAAATATGTTAACCCATTTCACATAATGTTTTAATTTATTAATCATGGTTGCACGTAACGTTTAACGTTTATTTGTTTCTCAATGTTGTTCATTCCACTTTTGTAATCTGTGCTTTAAATGTGTTATGGGATACTATTTATTTGCAATAAGTGTGATTATTATACAAACTAGCCTTGGTGTAATTTTATAATGTATTATATGTGTGGTTGTGTTTATTTAATAAACAATTTCGAATCAATGATTTGTTAAATTTAATCAATCCAAATATAAATAACTAGTGGCACAAGTTACAGTATTGGCCAGTAAACAGAATTTTTTAATAAACTGGCGCATAGTGAAACATATTGTGCTAAGACAGTATACAGTAAACCCGCATATAGCGGAGTTTCCTATAACATATGCGGCAGTCCCTCCTATAGCGTAGTTTTTGTAACTGTTTGTCCCTCGACTTCGCTAGATGTATTCTGTGACAGGCGAAACACCGCCGCCCTATAACGTTCCATGGATATACATCACAATACAGTTAGAAAATATTATTTTTGTGTGGCTATGGAAAAATTATGATCAAGCAAATCAATGTACACGTTTTTTTAATGCATTATGTATACACTTTACAGGGGGTTTCAATCGTTCTAATTTTTTTATAATAAAACTATTTAATTATGTAATACATCTTTATTAAAAATCTAAAAACGTATTAATGAATGATAAAATATATTTAATTATATGATATAAGACACTTTATACCCAACATTAAAATTTTAGTGTATTTAAAATAATACGTAATCTTTCTAAACTTAGCTAATTTTTTATTTCAAAATTTAAATGCAAAACCCATGTAAATATAATAATTTATTCAATATGATTGTTCCACAGAGCGATCTGCTGAATTTAAAAAAAAACAATTAGAAAAATATCAAGCACCAAATCAAGAAGAAATGCAGACAGAAGACAATAAAGAAAATTATACTATTATTAATGAAATTAAGATATTAAAAAGGTCTTGATGGAATGTGATATTAGATGACATTGACAGTAATTAAATGCATAATTACACGATTTAAGATGTTTAACTTTTTTCATATCTAATAGATTTATTTTGTTTTTATTAATATCCTAAAATAAAACATACTGCAGAAAAAGTTTGATAATTTATATTTATTTTTCATTATTTATTCATTGTAGGCTTACGCGTTTTAAAAAAATATCTCAAAAAACTGTTGCGTTTGACTCCCCTGCCACTCGCAAAATCAAGGACATTCTAAGCGCGCGTGTCGCAATAAGAACATAGGGCACGTGCTCTTGTTTACAAACAAAATACAAGGTAATTTAATACATAAAAAATAGGAAAATATGATTTGCTGATTTCGTTAAATTCACAAAATATAGCTGAAAGAACCTAATCTCAAATTTTGTATGGGTTCCTAGTCCCCTATAGCGTAGTATTTCTATAACGAAATCTCAATCTCTATGCTATAGGGGCGTTGACTATTTTCGTTTAAATATGTACTTCATATAGTTACTTCCTCAACTAGAATTATCTAATAATATATGGTTGTACATAGGGGATAAAAATAATTTATATCAAGTTTGTATCCATTGTTTTTATTAACATTTGCAATAATTCAAGAACAATACAAAAATATTTACATTTTCATATATACATAGGAATTTTTAATAAAAAATAATTATTATGCAAATTTGTTAATAAATTCATAAACAGTTAATTTGTGATAGTAACAATTAAACAGTTCAAGGTACGTGTAGAATAATTATTTAAAATTATTACTATGGTATTCATTTTATAGTGAAAGCGTTGTTATAAATTATAAGATCATTATATTAAAAAATGTACAATATATAAAAAATACTTATTAATTAATCTATATATATAATATAATATTTACATAAAATTACACATTTTTTTCTTTTTAATATTTTTTAATAAAAATATGCTAGATATATATTAATATATAGCAAAAAAATATTTTTTCAGTCTATGAAGAATAACAATTACATCTATGACACAATTATTGATATTGCAATCGATTGTATTCTCATCACAAATTAACGTTTCAAATTGTTTCAATAGTCTTTTTTCAATTCTAGACTATAATAATTTAACATCTCTTTTCTTCATCTGTTAAAAGTTAAACATTCAACTTTGCGTCTTTTATATGTAAAATCGGTCTTTGGACACTGTTCCATATATACAAATATTAAAAACCAACTCGGTCCTTTCGAGCGAAAAAGACTTGACTTGTACTGGTTTCAATAAAATTGGCATTAAAGGTAAACTCTTACGTTCAACCATCACAACTTAATGAACTTTGCACCACATATCTTAACACTATGGCCGCTCCATAGATTTATTTGTCTATTATATACGTACAATGTATGAATCACAATACTTTGACGGTATAAAAAATATATTAATTGTCCGTAACACCCTTACCATTAGCTTATGACTTATGTACATGTATAAAAATAACATAAAATCACTAATAACAATGTATAAATATTAAATTACACAATTTACATAAATATTTTTATGTATTTTTTCTCGATATAAAAATATATTATTTTTAGGATTTTTCACTATGATTTTTATTTTTAATGGTAGTTTAAGATCCATTGTTCTGGCTAATTACATGTGTTATCCAATCGACGGTGTGAGCGACTCGGTGATAGATGCCCGGCTGTTGTCTGTTGGCGCAGGAATATCCTGCTGACACTACGCCGACTAAATACCAACGTCCTGTTCTTTCCAACATCAAAGGTCCTCCACTATCACCTTGGCAGGAATCCTTTCCTCCACCTCGATAACCAGCACATATCATCTCTGGGTAGATGACGACGTTTATACCTGAAATTATATTTGATTAAATATCGAATATTTTAAAGAAAGTTAATTGATACTACTCTTATGCCTCGCTTGAATCACCACTACAAATTTTTGTGAGAAATCTAATTTTTATATAAATTATCTACATTTTAGTACACAGTGTCTTATATACTATCATTTCCTACAATATCTTTCAATAAATTAATATAATAACACATATTTAATTATGATTTGTACTATATAACAAATTATAGCTAGAATGATATTGTGAAATTTTGATTTTATAAAGATTCATAGTATGTATTTCATTAAAAATCTTTCTGATCAACACCTAAAAGTAAGCAGTAAAACACCAGACTGAAATCAATCTGTGAATTGGTAACATATATCTTATTGATTATAAAATATTATTACATAGATGTCACTATACATGTCCTAGCTCGATTTTGCATTAATTATTAATTACGATATTCATCCGCGAGATAAGGAAAATCTAGGAAAACCTAATCTGTGATAATCTGTCAGAATTATAATTATATATTATTCAGTGATTCTGATTTCTCAGACAATATAGAAATTGAAAATCATTTGAGTCCATATGGAATTCAAACCCAGTTCTATCAGGTATTAGTCATCTACTTATATATAAAATATGTATTTCATGTTATTAAATATTATATTATATTTATTTAATGTAATATGAATCAATATTAATTAGGTCATTCCTGTGTTTAAGAAAAAAATACACAGCTATGTTAAAAGTTGACAAATCAGCTCTAACATAACTAAGAAGAATTACCATTAGCTCTGTGCCATCGTTCACAAGCACGGTTATCTAAAACAGGCACATCAACAGCTTGAAGAGTTTTCGGCCGCAACCGCGATCCAGGACTCAAAGCTCCCCAACCAGCCGCCCATCCAAACTGTCCCAAAAAGTCAGTGCCTTTTTCTGGTAAGCATATAGGAGCTGCAATAATAATACACATATCAATTACCCGTTCCATTTATATTACAACAAAACGATAACCATAAAAGTAAAAGTTTTAATAACAGCAATTATGCATATGGCAACGTTCATTTTACAATACCTACCGATTGTGTTAAATCACATGGAACGTATTGTAATGTATAATGGTTTTACATAATAAGATATAAATGTACATAAGAGAAAATGGCAAACCTATATGAGGCATATAATGGACATTTCTGTCCAGCGTTAAAACGGCCACATCAAATCTGTCCGCTTGAGGGGTAAACTTGAAGTAAGGATGAACGTTAATTCTCGATACTCCAAAAGTATAGGCCGGAAGCGGTTCCACCGCTGAATTTATAACGTAGTCTCCGAGAGTCACGTGGACTTGACGGGGAGTCGCTCTAGCCACGCAATGTCCTGCAGTCACCACGTGTCTCCTAGACACTAGCGATCCTCCGCATCTGATGAGTTGAAATGGCATACATTAATATAGTATTAAAAAAAATACTATACCAATAAAATATTTATATAATAATATGTACAATAAAAAATATGAGATAAACAGATATGTCATATAAATAATATAAGAATTGTGCGATATGATAAATTTAGACTTGTAAAATAAAAGCAATCAAATGTTATATAATAAACCATTACTATTTAAAGCTAGATGCTTCTATTTTACCACTAGTTGTTATCTCGAACGTTGACTAAGCTGATTTTATCAAAATAAGTACAAAACAATTTTAAAACAAGTTAACAAACATCATATTAATAAATGTTCATTGAATATAATACATATTTTGTAAAATATCATGAAGAAAATTACTTACAATAACGAACATGACATATCTGATATAGACTAAAATTGTCACAAATATTTTTACAGATAAAAATAGTCAAAATATGCATATTTTATTAAATCATATATATAAAGACTGTTTTAAAATGACGATTCACAGAAAAAAGAAGCTCATAAAATATTTTTGAGATTTTTGCTCTACAAATAATGCTATGTGTTAAAAAATAAACACATAAATAATTGTTGAACTTATTTTTTCTGTGCAATCTTTAAATATTAAAATATAAGATTAATCGAATTGTTATAAACATAAAATATTAGAAAAGTACATACCCATTTATTGATTTTTTGTGTGAATTTTTGAAATTGTTGTTTTTAAAAGATGAGACTTTTAGGTTTAATTATATTATTTTTGTAATACTATTTTAGATATATACATGTTGGTCTTGGTATGTTTATATTTATAGAACTGTCTTGAATAGTATATAAAAAAATCAGTCTTATTCTTATTCTTATATATAATATATATATACATATAAGTGAGTAAAATGAAAAAATTGAAACTGAAAATTAAATTCAAAGCCCAAAATTGCCAGCAGTGATACAAATAGTTTGAAGGGCTTCCAATAGATGGCATTATGGATCAGGGCCGGCCCGAGGGGCAGGCAGTACAGGCGACCGCCTGGGGCGCTAGATCTTGTGGGGCGCCGTGATACCAAAGAAAGGCGCAATATTCACTTAAAATTATCAAACAATATTGTTAAAGAACATAATCTTATATTTTTTTGTATACACTACTGTGTACTCTTTAGATTATTTCACGCGTAAAAAATCGCGATGAAAATAAAATTACAAATTCTTAAATACCCACAATCGCAAAAAAGAGTATGGTGTCAAATATATGTAATATTAAATTACTTTAATTTTAATTATATTTTTGCGATCATGTAACGAGTTATTAAAGTATTATTAGGGGGGGGGGGGCGCAAATTTAGTTTTGCCTGGGGCGCTAAATAACCTAGGGCCGGCCCTGTTATGGATCAGATATGCACTTGCAATATTCAGAAAATGATTAAACCCATTGAAATTCATCAAATAATGAAAGTTCAGTATAGTGAAACATGCCTGTCATTCTAGAAAGTGTACAAGTGGCAACCCATCAAAACACATAATTTATTTCTACTATTATAATTTGTATAATGATTTTGTTTTTAGGCGCGTATTTTATTTTTCTATTTAAAAACGATTCTTATGCAAGCTGAGCGTAATTGATTGCTACCTCTCCCCCCTGTTTTATGATATTCCCTTATTGTCTCATTAAATTTATAAGTGATACTGGATCAATAGCTTCAAGTCCAACCACGTCAAAGTCCGCGCAGTATATTGAAGTGAAATACCGATTAGGTAAGGATCGTAGTTGCTAGTATGCCGAAATTCTTGAGCTAAGTGGGTAGCACAAGAATTGACCGACGCACAGTATACGATTTGACTAATCTAGGTGGACAAAAGTCTAAAATTATAATGTTCAGATATTGCTTTTTTTTAATATTACTATACCCTTGAATGTTCCCTACAACCGGTAACGTACTCCAAAACAGTTTTTGAGTCGCGATCCCTTCAATAAAAATGGGCAAAGTTACCGTTTTGGATCTAGGTAGCCGCGATTAGCCGCTTAGTGCAGCTGTGAACATTGACGTTTGTGCTTGGCTTACTGTGTTTTGTGTGATTTAAGTACTTTTTAGTGATGGGTTCTTCAACTAGAGGTAATTATCAATCTATCATTGCATTTTAATCCACCAAAATATTCGTGAATACTTAGGAATACTGTCTTAAAATATACCATTTTCAAAACAACAAAAAAAACACAAAAATTAACTTTGGATGGTCTTAAAGTATGTAGTCAAGTTGAGTCAAGGCATGACGAAGCTCTAAACGTATTCTCGCATCATTATAGTTTTTTAAAAGCATAATTAATTTGTGCGATTATGTGCGATTCTAAAGATTTTTAATTTGTTTCATTATAAGTGCCCAAATTTCACAAAAGTCATTATTTGACTTTTGGCGTTCTATCCCTTCCAAAGGCAGATTAAACAAAGTTATTATGTTTGTAAAGTCAAGATTTGTTGATTTGCTCCTTACACAAGATCAGGAGAAGCCCTTATGGACCTTTCTGAAAAAAGAATGTGAGAAGATTCGTGTGAAATGGCTTCGTACGATTAGACTTATTTTTAAGTGTCTATGAAAAATGGTTAAATTAAGAATTAGTGTTTTATATGTTCCACGAATAGTCACCGAAACCAAGTTTCAGTATTGGTAGACCGAAAAAGCGTTTTGAAGATAGTTGTACAAAAACGAAAAAGCGCAAAGTTCAATTGGAAAAATATAACGATGCACAGCTATTTTTTGCTGCACAATTAAGTGTGCGAGCCAGTGGAAAATGAGACGCTGCTAATTTAATGGAGGAAGTATCTACAGTTTTACCAAAACGAGCTACTGGTTATAAAAAAGCTCGGAGATGAATTAGCGTGAAAAAATAACCCCGGAAGAAGCGTTGGCTTTATTTATTGCAAACAATTTCACTGTGCAAATGTATGCTGAAGAAGAAGAAGGATGAAATAAAGGGTAAATTCAAAGAAATCAGTCTCATAGTAGACAAAGTTAAACCAGATTTTGGTACGAGCAACGATGGGAACACCGCAAGGGCGTTTTTCACGATTTTAAAGCAATGGCTCGTATCACCAGTATCAAAGAAAATTTTATTTATCTACTATTCTTACAGTCATAGCGTCTGGCTATAAAATGGACCCGGACAAATTTAAGCAATATTGTTTGGAAACACGAGACTTATATATCATCCTATACCCGTGGTATAACATGCCAGCTACATTGCATAAGATCCTGATACACGGAGCAGAAATAATAGAACAAATGTCTGAAGAGGCTTCAAAGGGCAAAAACAAAGAAATTAGGAAGGTCAAATTAGGTCACACATTAAAAACTTCTCGTGTTCGCACAAATTATGATTTATTTAAATATTTATTAATGTCGTCTGATCCTTACAATTATTTATTACGGAAACTGCCTAAGAAAAGCAGCATAAAACATTTTGCTTACATAAAAACTTTGTTAAAATCCAAATAAATTTAGTAAGATTAACAAAATTGTGTTTTATTTGCTGCCACATCTCTAAATTGTAATTTGAGACCATTTAAAATCCTATACGTCTGATTCTGAGTTTTGTCCAGCTAGATTGGTCAAATCGTACACTGTGCGACGCCCAGAAAATAAAACGCTTGGAGGCGTGTTCTTCGTTAATGATTTGAAACGAAAAAATACATTTTTGAGCCTGTGGTGAAAAGTGGATGCTGTATGATAACATTAAACGATTTGAACAATGTTCAAATGCAGATAAAGTTCCAGTACATGTACCTAAGCCATCATTGCGCCAAAAGAAGATAATGGTCACTGTTTGACAGACTGCTTAAAGAGTGTTTAATTACTTTTTTTAAACCAGAAAAACTAATTACAGCTATTTCATATTGTTGTGAAATTCATAGTGTGAACGAAAAATTAAAAAATAACAGCCAGTTTTATATAACAATAACAGGCGGAAGTAATTATGGGGTTCAAGATTTCAAGATTTAAAAAATAGTATTTTTAAATACACAGATTTTGAATGGGCTTTCGATAAAGTTATCCACAATTTACTCGTGAAAAATTGATCAAATTACGGGTTTTCTGAAGGTCTCATAAACCTATTCTTAAATTACTTGACAAATAGATATCAGTTCGTCAAGTATGAAAACTTATTTTCAGAACGATATATTGTAAGATCTCTACTGAAGTACTTCAAGGATCAAATTTGGGTCCATTGCTGTTGCTATTGTTCATTAATGTACATTAATAACATATAAAAAAATTATTATATGCGTATGTCTGGAATATTTTCACGAGAGTCTTGTCGATTTAGGATTCCCTCGACCTTCATACGTTTCTACTTCTTTCTTCATACGTTTTCATTTTACTCACTCTAGTACATATCACTTTTTAAATGTACATATTTACATAACATATTTAAAATAAGAGCTCTTCCTTATGTATCATACATAAATACACTAGAAACAAAAAGCTATTTTTATTATTCTAATATAACATTATTTATTTATAAAATAATATTAAAAAATATTTTCTATTAAGTTATTCGTTAAAATGTTTCATAAGTCAGTAATTAAGGAACAAAATTTAGGATACAAAGTCTAAGTGAAAAATAAACTCTCTCAATTCACTAACATATATTATCATGCTGTGAAAACTGTCGTTTTAATATTTTATACTTTCACTAAAAATGCGTAGAATGATGGCACTATAAAATAAAATGTATTTTATTGACTCAAAAGATAAGCGATTTCACCATTTTAGACCAATGAATCTAAAAGTCTAACCTATCGATCGCGATCACGCATTTACTGTTATGCTCGTTGTTATCAAATATATGAGCAATAAAATGAGCTTCTTTTGATGTAAAGTAGATAAAATTTTGGCTATAGCTCGTATATATCACGAATAATTAAATCGTTGATTGAAAACAATTGACTTGGATAAGTTTGCTATAAAGACAAATAGTGAAAATAACTTTAATTCCACTCCACATATTTATATGTACACGTATTGAACAACACTATTTTTTTAATTAACAAAAAAATACAGTCATGTATTATGAATTAATTATTTTTTTGTATATATGTATAAAAATGTGACTTTATAATAAAATATAAAAAAGTGTTGTATAGTGTGGTATATATATATATATATATATAAAATGTATATAGTGCAGTGAAGACGGAGCGTGTTGGATAGAAGAGATGAGTCTACTCTACACACAAAACACAAACATACAAAAAGCCCAAGTCTACAGAGCGCAAATCTGTAATGTAAACACTACAGAGCGACCAATCTAACGCCGTCGTCTAAAGTTACCTCTCTATCCAACACTGACGCCATCCTATTAGGTCGAATATTGACATTAGCATGTTGCATCTGCAAAGGCACCACATCAGCGTCAAATCAACGTCAAAAGCTCGTGTTAATTTCGCACATAGATATTATACACCGCTCTTTTTAGTAACGCTATATTATATATGTATTATGCATGTGCGAAAACGAACTGAAAGCTCCAGTTAACTTTTCAAATAAATTTTATGTGTTTTGTTAATTCAAATATCAAACACAGATATGTCCAATATATTATTATTATAAGAAAGAACCGATATAAGACATGGTTTATAAGCATCAACAAGAGCAAGACTGATATAAAAATTATGTCTTGCTTTGATTTGTCCCAAAAAAATCAAAAGACATTTGTCATGTTAAACAACGTAGCTTGAAATTTTTAGATATTATTGTAATTAATTTTAATTTTATTTTAGCGAGATTATTTAATTAATCAATTAATTTCTTCTTGCTAAAAGATTTTTGAATATCTTCTCAATTTTGTATTAACTGGTTTCTGAAAACTGATTGTCTGACCATAAAAAATAATAGGAGACTATTAGATGTAAATTTTACCCTTCATCAGATGAAATATTGTAATTGTAATATTGTATGTAAATGATCAATAATAAAGCAATTATAAAAATATATTAAGCCGGAAATGTTTACATTTACACAATATTGTAAATTGCATTTTTTGATTATGATTATGTATTGGCAATTGGAAATTGAAATTTCTCTGTATTGCATTACGTTTTTAACATGAATTTTTTTATTATTAAAATATACATTTGTATTAGCATAAGAGTTTTTAATGTGGACATATCTGTTTTTAGTTATTATGTATATTAAATATTTTTGAAAAATATTCACTGAAGCTTTCAGTTCGCATTTTCTTGTCATTAATTCTAATTAAATTAGTAAAATCAGTAAATTAGTCTTTATAGTAACTTGGCTATAAAAGGAAAGTAGAACCTCGACGATCCAATCCTGATGTAGGCCTGCCATGGGAACGATCCAAATCCCGCATCGTCACCTCCGACTATTCTTCTCTGAGCTGCCTGTTTGGCAACTGAAATTCCGCATCCTGAAGAATACAACAGAATTAAAATGATACGGTATACACAGTATATATGTTAAAATAAATCAATGTGTTTATTTGTTTGTATTTTAACACGAATACATGCTAATAATGTGTATTGTTATTCGTTAATTATTATTAATCAATACTATTATGATATTGTTAAAAAATGTTATTTTTGTGATTGAGTTAAATTGTTATTTATATTATTTATTAATCTGTTAATATAATAATATATTAATATTATAGTTAAAAATAATAATATAAGCTTTACATAACCTCGATTATAATTCATTTTTTTAATATATTTATTAGGATTGAATTTTATTTGAGAAAAATATTATGATATTTTATTAAAAAAATATGAATCCCTGAACGCGGTAAAGGACGTACGTATGTAATATTAAAATATTGACAGCTAAATTAATTGTTTTAGACCAAGTTGTTAGTATGACAGTTAAGGACAAGAAGATAACAGCTAACAAGCGCGCGGTTAGGATCGGCATTATACTCTTCCGACTGGTTTTGTTGCCTTCGGAAGTCAATCTAACAAATTTATAATTTATTTGAAATGTGACTTTTAGTACTTCTGCATTATAATGAAAAAAATAATGTAATTACTATTACAACTATTTTTCGATAAAAAAATATAAAAAACAACTCTTGCAAAAATTTCTCGTTGCGCGGCTCAAAACACGTGATCGTTTAAAAATACATTTCATTTTCTACAGTATTTTATTTTTAAAATACAATATGAATAAAATAGTTGTTTTTAATTACGCCACTATCTGAATTTTTTGTTTATTTAATTTCTATAAATATATTCTTCATGAGAAATTCATATTGCTTAGTATTAGTCAAAAGTTTAAAAAAAGAATTATAGTTGTCTTTAAAAAAATTATTAAAATATTTTATTTTTCGCAAAAGTGAATTTAAGCTTTTCTTGAAAATTTAGGAAAAATTTCATTCCTACAAAAAAAATTTGAGGAGGAGGGAGGGATTAGAACCTATAAAAAATGATAAAATAAAACATTAAATATGTTAGTGAAAACTCATAGGAAGTTTGATTAACGAATATTTTTTGCCAAACGAAATATGTGTTTTTTTATGAATTATTGAATTTATAATTAAAAATTAACACATGTATCTTTTTTGTAAATATATTTTTAAAATAATAATTTATTTTTTAGATTATTAAACGTACTGATTAATATGACCTTTACTTATACATTATTTGAGTTAAAGTTAACTTAAATGGACCCATAATCTACAGACGATGCGATTTGTACGTCCTCTCTGTTTTAGTGCTTCGTATATCTAAAATATATTTAGGGCTTCTTCATTCTTAGGTCTAAGCAACTTTTATTAAGAATATAAAATTTGATATTTATATTAAATAGTTTAGTTGTATTTAGTATAAATTTAATGTTATTATTTACTTTATTACTCTGATTGTCTATTAAAAGCTTTCATAAAATTGCAACCAAAAAGTTTTAAACTAACATAAGTATAAGTAACTAAAAAAAAATAAAGTCATGATTTAACAATAATAAGCTAGTGACTTATCCCATTTTACCTCTGACGTTATCAAATTTTTTATCTACATATATGTTATATTTAACCAACTCAACGTTTTTCGAGTTGCAATTGTATATAAAAAATTATTTATTTTCTTAAACTTGCACGATCTCGATTTCAAAAAAACAAACTTTTGAACTTTCTAGCGTTCGGGTGAAATCTAAAAAGGTCAACGTTCGTGACTTCTTCAAAGTCTGCTTCACACGACTACTTTTTTCAACTTGCCGTTTTTTTCGATGAACCTTTCGCTCTTGACGTGAAGTTTGTATTGTTCCGCCGCAGTTTTCACACACGAGACACGGCCGAAGAAAAACAGCGACACGACCGATGACAGCACCACGACACACGACACTTTCATGTCAGATCACTCAAAAATCTGGCATAGAAGATTCGGCTCCGCGGCTAATGAGCAGCTTCTCCCGACCTCGATTCTTCAAAGACGACAGATGGATAATATAATCGGACGCGATTTCCAATTCGAATCACGGACACTTGACTAACTATTTGCACAAGGATGGATCGCACAATTAGCCTTGGCAGTATTCAGATTTAATCTCAGTTGCAAAATCTGATGTTATGGAAGATGGAGTAAGAAGCTTGTATAATGCGATATAAGAGCATGTAAGAGAAAAAGGGAAAGCTCTTAGCGCGACCGAGTCTCATGAGCGACTAAATCGATCTATCAGTAGAACGCGAGGAACCGTTCGATGATGGGGATTTGTTGGTGAAATATAGAAGAAGAAAAAACTGGTGAAAATTATCGCAAGTACACGGCGTTCGGAAAGTTTGCGGTTAGATAATAGTAATATTAATAAACGTGCGTCGTTGTGCAACGAACCGTGCTTCCGAAAATTATCGCGAGTTTCCTATATTGCACAATCTTGTATCAAAATACAATATTAATAGAAACGGTAATAAACATTAACTTTTTCGATAGTTAAAAAATGAATTTCTATGGAAAATTTCCCATTTGTAAATATATTTAATAAATAATATAAATTCTTACGACAAATGAATTTAATTACTGGATATTTAACTTTAAAATTAACTGTTACTGCTATAAAAAATAATAAATAACACCGTTCTTCATTAATCCATTGATACTTATCAAATATTACTTTTTAAAAACTGAAATGTAACACAATGAGGCAATGAGCTTTTTTAAAATGTTTTTCACAAAAAATCTTAGGTTCAATTTTAAAACAATATTTTTTTTCGAATATTGTGAAAGGTTTTTATAACCTCAAACATATTTTCTTTAAATTTTATATTATATTAAAAGTTTGCGTAATATCAATATTAAAAAATATTTTTTTTACTATCCAGTTAAATATGTCTACATACTAATATTTGTGCAAGAGTTGTAACACCACTGACACTATAGATAAAAGATTGCAGCAATTCCATAAAAATAGAAAACATTGATATTCAATATCAAATGCAAATTTATTAATAAAAGTCATAATTAATATAATTCTCCGCAAGTCTAACTGAAAAATCAGTCTAATATAAATATAAATATGAGAAGTTAAGATAATAAAAATATATTACTCCCCGAGACTCTCTCCCGACCGTTGAGCAATACTGTGCTATCGCACAGTATTTTATTCGCTATAATTCGAAAATAGTTTTAAAGCGTTAAACTATTTGACAGCTAGTGGTATTATATGTAAAACGTGATAATTACTTATAAATCTAATTGCCAATGTATAACATAATTTCGATATTAATATTCTATGTAAAAGGAAAGCTAACCAGCAAGATAAATTGGTGATAGAAGTCGATGACTAATACCTGAAAGACCTGTGTTTGAATCCTGTATGAAGTTTAGTGTTTTTTTTACAATTTCTATCGTACCTGAGAGTAATAGTGATTATTATATAGTAATAATTCCGATCGATCGTCGTTAGGTTTTCCTAGATTTTCCTAATAGCACGGACGAATATCGTATTGATATTACGCAATCGACTTATATTTTTATAAGCTATAAAAAAAGAAAAACATTTTTAATAGTTCATACAATGATTTGAGAAATGAAATAAACTTATACAGTAAACTATTTTTTTACTCTCCAGTGTCGAATTAACTACCGATCATTTTATTTCTCTCTTAAAAAGTTGAGTCACGTCCGAATGGCAATTCAAATAGTTAATTTATTGATTAGAATTAATATAGAAATTTTTGCAATGATTTTATTCAATACACATTATTTATAAAGTAAATTATAAAGAAATGTCATATTTTTTTACATAATATGATTAATAAAAGCAATCAGTAATAATTTTTAGATAATGTTTTTATAGTTTTTGTGATAGAACGTGTGTGTGTGTTTTTTTTAATATTTGTAATATGTTTAATAAAAACATATATCTACGATTTCTCAAATTTTATTTGCATATCTTATAATTTAATTCTTTTATCTTTATTTTACAGTACTATAACTATTCTCTGCTATATATAATAAATACATTAAGTGCATTAATTATATATTAATAATTTCTTGAAATTTATTTAAAGAATTAATAATACAGTACAATATTTTACCAAATTAAAAATTGTAATTATTCTATGCTATATATTTTAAGTGCATAAAAATAGCTCAATAATTTGTTAAGATATGTCTTAAAGAGTTCCTACAGCAATAACATATTTTATTTTTATATGGCACTATTCTCTTGAGTGCATAAAAATATCTCATGATTGTTTTGAGTTTTTTTTAAGTATTTATAATTTATTGAAATTATTCAAATTACTATTCTCTGCTATATGTATAAAAATATTTTAAATAAAATTACAGATTTTTTTATTTATTTCTTAAATTAATACATACAATATACAATAAAATATTCTCAATGAGAAAAATGAATATTATTTATATAGATTAATATCTATGTATATAAATAATAATACTTTTTCCCTATACTATAGATATTTTATAGTTAAACTTTATAAACACTGTAGGGGGCCTATTCATATACATACATATGTATTTATTTAGATTACATTATTGCCAAAACTTGTCGACACTCTGGTAACATTGTCGTAGCTGACATATTACTCTCGACTCAGGCGGGCTCGCATGCCGGTGCAGGCCCCGCGTACCGTTCACTGTATATTTATATAAGTAACATCAAATCGTCAATAAAATACTACTGTAGCGGCTCAATTTGTGTTTAATTGCCACCCGTTACCTCCCGTCGCAAAAAAAACTATATACAAAAAACGTATTAATTTTTTTAATCTCCTGTTGTAACCTGAGAGGCGTAAGCTAAATGCGTTACATCGGGGTAAAATCTAAACTAACTAAGGTAATTCAATCAAATATAATAAATACTTACAAGTAATATTAAACCAAGATATCAGTTTTGGAATTGGTAAAATTTATATAATTAATATGTACGTATTTTTAAAAATTGTTTTGAGAATATATTATATAAGACGAGTAATGCTTTCCTCTATAATTATCGAAAAATATGTAGAAATCAGAAATCATGTAATCGTTACCGAAACGTTTAGCAAAACATCACTTGATTTTTTGATGAAAATATTTATTACCATTCTAATTTTCATTAGAATGATTGAGAGGCACTTTCACATCTTTGAATGCTAAACAAAGCTTTGTGATAACAGCAAATAAATGTCAAAGAAGATTTTTATTGACGTATAATGATTCAATAGCTAAACGAATTTGGAAATTTGTTACTGCGTTAGTGTATAATTTTTATTATTTAATTTTATTGTTATGTAGCATGGACTGATGAATGTGTGACATCGTAGCAGCCAAAATGTAAGGAAATTGTTTATTTTTATTTACTTCTGATACCTTTTTGCTGTTTTTTATGGATAAATTAAAGTAAAGTAAAGATATAATACTAGTAACAATGAAACTAATTTTTTAATTGCTCGACAACGAAGACGTTTTCCAGAGACTCCACGTGATACAGAAAATCAATGTGTGTTAAAATTCTTTCAAGTGCAAGGTTCTCTGTTTTGTCATCGTGAAAGGAGTTTCTGTTTATGGTTATGGATAGGCTAAATGTAGCAAGAAAAATATATTAAAGAAGTGACTTCCATGATAAAGAAAGTGGTGGAAGGCAATTCATCAACGATAAAATAATTCATTGTACCAATTATGATCTTAATAAGCCACATCGAGAATAAAACGACTGCTTAAAGATTAAGGTATTGGAAACTATATGAGCACTTTCTCCTGAAAAAGAGAGCAAACGTGAATCTTAGAGTTTGATACTGGAATTAAGACTATGCTAACAAATATTCTGGACTGTATCTTTATCTGTTTATCTAAATATTCCCAGTATAAAAATAAATACATTATGTTAAATGCATTTTCGATTAAAATACTCTACACGTAAAAATGTGAATGAACTCACATCCATTGTACTTCCATCAAATAAGGTACGTGGGTAGATATGTATTTAAAGTGTTAAAAATAATACATATATTAATGTATACAATCAGAAAAACGAAATATGATTATAATTGTAAATCTACCTGTAAAATACGACAGGCGTTAGCTCAAAGCGTTCCAGTGATAGCTTTATTTTAATAGAATATATTTTTTGTAATCACGCATCATCATAATACAAGCGCTAAGGTCAATCTGCACCTTGAAAGCGACCAAGAGAAGCTAGATTTTCATCTCTACGATTCGGCTCTCAACGTGCATTGAATCTTTAATCACCCTGTACTTCCTCGAATATGCGTATTGACCAAATGTTAATTATTGAGCTCATGCAAAAAAAACGTTGCTTAACACCGATTTATCGCCGATCGTGACTAGAATGCTCCGAAAAATCGTCAGTCGGACACGAACGCATCAATGAGACATTTGCAGTCGGCTGGCAACACGCTTAGGACGTTGAGACGGAAACTTGGGTATTTTCAGGACATTGAGTTTTCAGGGACCACAATGGCGATTCTGGGTGACGCGAGAGGAAAAAAACGACGTGACTAATCACTTCTTCTCTTTTTGAGAAATTTTCAATTGATTGAATACGAAGAATTTGGACCGAGAGTATATGAATATTTATGTGTTATTTTAATTGCCGGTTTGAAACTAATTTTTACTCCGAAAATTGTAAATGTACGTGAAATTTCTATGTAAAGAAACGAAGCATTGACACTTATAGTATTTAAAAACTATTTTTTATTTATAAAATATATAAATAAACTATTTATAATAAATAAAATTTAAGATATATATACTTCTACACAATCCTACATCGTTTGAGCGATCTAAAAATTATTGCATAGCTACCCTTTAAGACCCTGCATAAAACCTAATATTATGATAAATGAGAAACGTTCCATAAAATGCTCAATTACACGTTAGGATTCTGAGAAAATATAACTAATATAGCTACAGTATTACATACATTGAAAAAGAAACATTTATGACCATCATTCTTTTTAATTTGTATGTAAATATAATAATAATGACTCTCTTAAAATAAGCACACGTTGATTTCCGTTACATTTTAATTCATAACAACGTCAGATACGAACCACTAGTCGTATAGAAAATATAAAGTGTGGTTCAGTGGAAAAAATAAGTTATCGTGATATTTAGGATAAAAAAGCATTTGTGAGCTACTTGTGATTTATTTTACTACAAACAGACGTGTCACTAGAAAACTTATATCAGAAATAATTTATGGAACTTTTCATTATGCCACTACTTATTATCCCAGTGTAATGTTTTACTTTTAGCAAAAGTTAAAAAACTAAATTTTTAATAAAATATGATTTATCAAATTTACTAATACATATAAAACAATTCATAATTTTTAATTTACAACTAATATCTTCGTAAAGTTTCATTGTAAAAGGTAATAACTAGATTAACTTATCTATATGTTATTAAGTGACAATTTTCAGAACACAAATTGAAGTATTATTTATAATATAATGGCGAATGTTTTTCTTCTTGCTATAATAAATTTATTTAAATTTATTAAATAGCTACGTGCAAAGTTAAGGTCATTGGTAAAAATAACTGTGACTGATTTAATTCCATATAAATTCTTCTATCCTCTGATTATAAATTGGTAAATGCATAATACGTGTTTATATTATAATTTGTAAGTACATATATAATACTATATGCATTTATAGTGTAAAAATATACTTAAAATAAATATTCTAACAATGCTATTTTTAATGTTATGTTACAGAATACTTTCATAGATTTATAGAATAATATATCATAGAATTAAATATTTTTAAGGTCTGATACATAATTTCCAATAATCATATAGATATAGTCGACTGTATTTTAAATGTTACAAATAACACTAAAACATATATAATAAGCTTAATAATAATAATAAATTATAAGCCATGGATTTGTATTAAAAAATAATTTAATATTTGTTTATTAAAAAAAACTGTTAATAATAATATATATTCCTTTTAAATATTTCTTGCAACTTTTTAAAAGTTTTGACATATTATTGATTATCAGTATTTATTTTGGTCTTTGCCGAAGAACATGATTCAATCTAAAATAATGAATTTAGGATCAAAACTAAGCACTTATAAAAAAATATATATGGATTAATTGATATGAAATCAATATTAATAAGTTGTGACACTTTCGAAGAGAGAGTCCTCTTTAAAATATCGTACACTTGATACAAATTATTACGGAAAGTGGCCGAGAAGATCATGTTAATAAAATCAGGATAGAAATCTCGGATTATCGACGTGCATAATAGGCAGCAGTGGTCGTCACCGGTACCGGTATACGTAACAATTATGAAAGGATTGTCTTATAAAGCAGATAGCATACTGCATACACGTTCTAGAGTGCCCAACTAGTTTCAACCGATCATTAGAACTTTGACTTCCTCTAGATTTCACTCGCTAGACGGAAGTCGAAAAGTTATCTCCGAGTATTGCGTAACCATCGCACTACATGGTTTGTAAATGATTTTAACCAATTATTCCAATATACGAATATTCGAAACTAATGACTTTTCATAACGTCAATATAATTAAAACTGAATGATGTGCAGAATTTTTCGCACGATTTCGCTTAGTAAATAATTTATTGACAGTCGTAACAATGAACGATATTACTAAGAAAATTCTTCTATAACGTGCGTAATGATTTAAAAAAAACGGTTGAAGAACAACTTAACGACATTGTAGATATTTCAATGGCGTGTTAAAATGTCGTTAGTATGAAAATGTAAAAAAAGTTTATAAGCATATTAATGAACTATTATTAAATTGATTTAATTTTAAAATGTCAATATATTATCAGAAAATATAACAATTGGTTAATGTTTTGCATGATTTTATAAATCAGTAATAAAAAATCATATTGCCTTGACTCTGTATTACAAAATTATATAATCAAAACACTGATTAATTCCTTATACCATATTCAGTAATAATGCACATTCTATCAGAACCAATGCACAGTTGTAATTGGTTGTAATACTAAATTATTTCCTAACTTTAATATACAGGCCAGAAGTAATAACTTATGTCATTAATAATATTTCAACGCTAGGTTTTATATGATATGAACACAATATTAACTGAAAATAAAATATGTATATGTATTAAAATAAAAAGTAATTTTTTTCACTACTTTTTTAAAGTAATTCCTAAATATCATTGATTATTTTAATGTTTCTGAAAAATAATATATTTAACAAAAAAAATCAATTTTATATTGAAAGCTTCTGTAAAATTAAGTGTTTGTTAATCCGTATACTGAAAAAATACTCAAAAAATATTTTTAGTAACGTCTTTATATGTTTTTAATATATTTTAGTTTAAATAGTGTATATAATTTTATCTAAAACTAAGTTTTGATCTCTTCGAGAAAATAAAAAAAATGTGTTTTTATAGTTATTTTTTTGCCAGCATAAATTTTTTTGTTAAAATCATATTTTTATAATTTAAATTTTTTTTACATATCATAAGTGTTTATAATTTTATATGAAACTAAAACAAAATAAATGGTATTTATTAAAAAAAAAATGTTTTTATGTCTTAGTGATTTTAACAATATACTTCGGTGGTTATGTTTTCTAATATTATATATAATTTAATCGTCAATTATTTAATCATAGAGTTTATTCTTTACATATTTTTTTACAATTGATTATATACTGAAAATTAAATCTCTTTTTACAAATTATTTAAAAACTCTAGTTTACATTGAATATTTATAAAGAAGTAGAAAATTTTCTGTAATATATCTAACTATAATACTAATGCAGTTTTTTGTTAATATATCCAACTTTTTTTTATAAATTAAGATTCTTATTAATCCTTTCTAGAAAATTATTTGTTAGTATAAGGATTGAAATACTTTATTAAAATACTGAAAAAATCATGTTAAATTTGTTTTAATATACTAGACAAAATTAAAGCAAAAAAAAAACATATTTTCAAGCTGCTGAATTTATGTTTGTAAAATATATATATATTTTTGTCATTTTAGTAAAATATATAGAATTAATAAATGTGGTAAGTTTTTGCTAGCATAATATTATAATTCAAGGTGTGGCACTTAACGATATAATTAAAGTAAAACACATTTTTTTATTCAATCAATGATCAAATAACTAAAAAAGCTGTAAAATTATATGCTAATAAAAAAACTATAATTAGTTTTTCTAATTATGATTAAATTTATCATTTACTGGTACGCGATATGTTTTTTTTTCATTCAATAAGATTGTTGTCAACAAGAAAATGAAATTCCTAGCACACGTTATAAAGTATAACCTAAGTGAACTAAAGCATATAGTGTCACAAATAGTCTAACAAAATACCTTACATACTTTATCTTGTTATTACTATTATTGAACCTTTATTTAGTCCTTTTCCCCCTTTTTTATTCAGTTACTTGAATCTACTTAACTGAAACTCGGTAACTTTTACTTAATTTTTAAGTAGGCAGATTTTTTGCAGAAAGAATAATTTTTAATATTTTACAAATAAAATATGTATTTTATATATGTGTATAACTAATCATAATATTAAAAAATATTAAATAATTAAAAAACGGGCCTAATGATTAAAACAATTAAAATTATCATATGAATTGGCGAATTAATTGAGTCATGATATATTTTTTGCCAAATTGTTAAATGTTATTAACAAAAGTTTTTTAAATAGTTTATTGACAAATCTTTAAATTAAGCTCGTTTCTGAAATCCCATCGCATTTCGACACTCGTTCTCTCATTTCGCTCTCAGAATACAGAAGTTCCGCACGTACTTCTACCAGAGGTCATTCTACCAAAATCTCTGGACGTCCGTACGTAACCGTGATGCATGTCGAGCATAATCATGTGCCATTGTGTGTTAGGTATTATAAGCTGGTGGCGAATTTCACTTTCTATGTTCGCCGGGAAAACGTGTAGGCATTTTTCACGAAGCTCAAAGAAAGTCTACGCATTAAATTGCCATCACGGTTCGATAAGCTACGAAATCGAAGGGTTCCCAAGTGGCGTGACTGATCGAAAAACTACTCTTTTTCGTCAACTACTAACGAGATTCTCATATAATATTTTTTTAGTGTTGACGTACGCGTGGGAGAGGATACGCGCCGTCGCCGTCACAACGCCGTATTGTTAAAATTGAAAAGTATATAAATATGATATTACAATTTAAATTTGTTATTTTTAAAATAATTTAGATGTGTTTTTTTAATTTAATCGAAAAGTTCATGAAAAAGGCAAAAGAAATTACATACATGATTTTCTCTTACGAATTAAAGATACAAGTCTAGTGAAAAGAAGCGATTTTTTCACTTAGTTGGTAATACGTGATGTGGTAAAGTTTGTCTGGCTTCAACCACAGTAACCTTGTGATTGGTTTGTCCAGTTATATGCATATACGAAAGAAGAAAATGTTGCTGAAATTCATTTAGAATTTGTTTCTGTTTATGGTAATGGCAAAATAATATTATGCATTTTTAGCATGAAGAAGTGACGTTCATGATGAAGAAATTAGTAAATGAAATCTATTGTCATGATGAACTTATCAAACAAATTAAATAAAAAAGCGTTTGAGCAATCCATGCCAAGAAGTGAGTAGGACTGTTTCTTTGTAGAACAATTACATATAAAACTATTTTCATAAAATTGTTTTTAATGATGAACTCATTAAAAACAAATTAAAGAAAATGTCAAGAAGTAAACGGGACTGTTTTTTGTAAAACAATTTAGAAAGAATATGCTATCTGAAACTACTTCCATAAAGTTAAAATCACATTAAGACCAGCATATTGTCAAGACTTCATATTTTTATATTTGCATGAAAAAAATTGCCTAACAACTCAACTTTAAATCGAAAGACAAATAAAGTAATTTATAATTTTTGAGAAAACTATTTATTATTGATGATGAAATCTGAATCAACCGAAAAAACTCTGCCTTGATACAAGAACAACAAATGTCAAAAATAATACTTAAATTGTTCATTTATTTACTGACATTGGTTGTTTGAGTATTAACATATATACCATTAAGCTGTTTTTAAGCTGCATTAAAAATAGTTTCAATTGTAACAAAATGTACTTGTATAATACTCTCTAAAGTTAATTTATTCTGCATTATAGCAATAGTTGTTTTAAAAGTCAAAAGAGTTAAGGAATAGGTTTTATGATCTTTAACAACTGATAATATTTCGGGAATAAAAAGAATTTAATTAATTTTTTTTGGATAAATCTACTTAGATGTTTTCTTGACTTTTTTAGTTACAATAAAATGCAATTCTTGGGTAAATATTAATTATACATATAATTGTGCAATTTCATTTTTTCCCTATAATCCTAAAATTTGGTAAAAAAATACGCTAATTTAAAACAGTATTATTCAAAATACACTCTAAAGATACAACTGAAAATACTAAAAATTAGATATTAAACAAAATTCTGACATAATAAATTGATTTGCTTTTTGTATCGAAATCACAGAGGTGAATATTATTTTTATTAAACTAAAGTAATATCTATACGCCAACAAATAATTATTAGTATTTATTTATTTTCTTAAATACATCTACACATTGCTAAAAATACACTTATTATATTTTATAAATGAAAGTCGATTTATACGTATTCTTAAAAATAATTATTCAGAATTTTTAATATGGTTAAAAGTTAGAAAATATGTGTGAAAATGAAAAAAAAAGAAAAAGTACATTATTAAATAAAACAGTTTATTATTTGTTAATACTTAAAAATATTCCAACACATGCACATGCAAAAATAAAAAAAAATATTTACATAATATACTACATATATACAATAAAAATATATTTTATAATAATACATTATTTAATACGGCATTAATTTGGATTAATTGGTTTTTATTAATATTTTATCAATCGCTTGATTTATTAATTTCATTGATCGCCGACAGATGACTGTCTTTTTAAACATATCCAATTTTCGAACCATCGTTATTATTATTTATATTTTTAATTAATATTTTATAATAATAATAATAATAATAATAATAAATATTATTTCCATATCCTTAAATTATAAAATCATTAATAAAACAGTTGTGAAGTAATTATATTTGTGTGAGCGTGCATAACCAAACAAGTAAATAAAATAAATTGTGTAAATGTTATTTACGTCGTATGCTACGTCATCAATTTAGACTTACTGTTGTCGTTTATTACAGATCCTGGATTTTTTTCCCAGTCGCTCGTTTCAGACACGGCAGTGCTGTCTAAGGTGTTAGAATCTTGGACACCTAATGCGCCAGTTTTTGCCACTCTGTGGCAGCATCCTTTCAGGAGACCTCCACAGCCACCGTCTAAAAGTCCTCCGCTCATCCAACAGTATAAGAAAAATTCACAAGTTCCACCTTGACTGCATAGTTCATTGTCTTTTCTATTAGAAGTGAAATCTAATGGCGGTCTTTCAAACGGGGGACTAGGTACCAAAAAGTTCGGATTAGGAGCTTTAGGCTTTTTCAATAAATACTGCAAAGTCTTCGGCTGTCTATTGTTCGAAATCAGATCGTTCCTGGCTATACTCGAACTCTCATTATATCGCATGTATTCCTTTTTGCACATATATCTTGAGAATCCTTTGGCGACGTCGCATTTTTTTCTCTTATATTGTAGTTGCGTCGGATGTTTGAGCTTTTCTATGAATTTGAATTAAAAAATGTTTATCTTATGCAATTACGCCTCAGTGTTGTGATTATTATAAAAAATATAATATAATATAATAAATATATACATGACGTCATTATATGAAAATTAAAATCTTTAGATACATATATAAATATAATAGAAAGAGAGAAAGTTCTTTACGAAGCGTCAGTGACTCATGATTTCATGATACAATAGCGGTAAGCTCATTTCGTACAATAAATTACATGTGAGCATTAAATATTTTTTTAGTGCTGTATATTAACATTCTTAAGCTGTCTACATAAAAAAATGTATGAAATATATGAGATTTTCATGCGTTTTTTTCGAAATCATTAGAAAGCATTATGTATTAGAAAACATCCTAACGTTTACGTAACTGCTTAAGGAAAAAGTGACCTTTGATAGAAGCACACATGATCAATAATATGTTGAATAAATGTACGAAAATACTAGTACGCAAAACGTTACATAAGCTTAACATATTTTTAATACTATAAAATTAAATTAATTAGATACCGATATATTTTTGTGTTTTTTCTATTAACTATGAACCGATAAAATTATGGTGAAATAAGTTATTTAGTAGTAGAATGCATGTCGTTTTTCGTTTTATAGAAATATTAAAATATTAATGACACACGAATATAGTATTGTTTTTCAACATGCATTTTAATATAAGAAAACACCAGATATATTACATACATTCAATTAACGACTCAATAAGTCAAAATCGTGCTATTTTCTATTTATGATACATGCTAAACTGAAACCTATTGTGATGATTCAATATATTAGCCATAAATTAGATAGATGCCTATAAAAAGACAGTTATTATGACACTGTATTGTAACAAGAAATTTACACAAGAGAAAGGAAGGAAATTTTTAGATACATATATTGTAATATTTTACATAAAATTTACATATTTTCTAACAATCAAGCACATGTACTCAAAAGGATAAACCAGTGACTTTCGTTTAAAGGAAGTAAAATAAATATGCTTTATAAGGCTATATTTACTATCCTTATTGTATATTTTTCAGCTGGCATACAAATTAGGAAGAAAGCAAAGAGTATTAAAATAATTTATTAAAAACATTACTTCACATTTCAATATATTGATCGTTTAAAGTTAACTCCACTTTTGTATTGTCCTTATAGTTATATTTATATAATTTAAATAAGTCATTAATAATAAAATTAATTTGAAAAAAAGGATTAAATAAGTAGTATTTATATGTAAAAAAGGTTTATATAAATATTTAAAATAATTAGTGAAGGTTTAAATAAACATATAAAATGAACTAAGCTTTAAATTAAACTTAACTTTAAAACCCTCGTTTATACCTAATTTCAATTTTTAAAAGCTTTAAACGATATTTTAATAAGAAATTATTTCATACGTAATAGAGAATAATTCATTAAATTTATGTACTTTGTACTTTTCAAATAGAAAAATTAATTTAAAATATTTGCAATTATTTATGCGGCGTAAAAATAATATTGTTGTATTTATTAAAATGAGTATTTTATAAACCATAATAATATTTATTTGCTGATTTTTTCATTATTAATTTTTCAGTTAGTGAATTTTGTATTAAATTTTAAAATAAACCGTATATTTTAAGGAATATAGTTAAAAACTTTATTGGCACTTAGTATACTTTTAAATAATCAAAGAGTTCGTGGACCTGTCAGCAAATAAAGTGTACACAGAGAACTGATCTGTCCTTCATGTACATTTTAAAATCTTGGAGTTAAACAATTCACGCTTCAAGTCCTATGTCCTATTGAAAAAATATCATTTGAAAACTGATTAATTTAAAGAGAAAGATTTTGTCACTATAATATTTTTTTTTGATTCCCAATACTTCCTATTCTGTATATTATCCTTTCTGTAGAGAGTTTACTTAAATTATTGTACAAAGTGACAACATTAACAGTATATGTTGTCCGTTTTGAAAAATCCCACGCAATTTCCAGCAATAAATAAACGCTCACCTCGCCCTAGGCGCGAAACCCGCAAAAACCGGCCTGCGTTGACTTTTCGGTGAAATTTCTTCGAGTGACTTATTTCAAAACGCTGCCTGTACTCTCTATCTACTGCTGTTTATCTCTGCGCAATACTACATACAACAAACGCACGTATTTACAATTAAAATTAGCGAAGAAAGTTTCGTCACATTAGACGGCTGGCGATTCGGAAAAGCGGCGCCATGACAGGACACACGTGTGACGAAACGGCGCGGTCACGTGACGTTACATTACATGTGCGTACTTATACGTACGAACGAAAGATGGCAGGCGAGTGAAAGTCTTTCGCCGGCCATTGTGTAAGCGCTGAGACTTTCGCTTTTGGTCACTCGAAAACGAGCCGACCTTCACGCGCGGTCACGTGACACACATCTGCCCGGCGCGCATGCGCAAGGCGGTCGCTCGGTCGTAATCGTCTTTGTTTACAGCTTCCGATGATGATGGCGATGACGTCACCGATGGAGGTCACTCTCGAAGATCAGCCAAACCGGGCGGTCAAATTTTATTTCTAATTTAAATCAACAAAAGCAAACTCTCATTTAATTTAATTCAAATATAATTTATGAGGTCTACACTCTGGTTAATCTAAGAATGTATCGCTTGTTTTTTTAGCATAGCTTATTTACTATTATTGTCTTATAAAATTAGATAAATTACAAATTCTCCAAAGAGATCGGTATTAATTACTTATAAAAATCATTAAAGAATAATTTAAATTGTCGATAAGGATCTTTGAATTATTGCAAATCTATACTGAATAAGCGATGAATCATAAGATGATATATTAGTTAGGACTCCTAACTAAGATATCATCTATATCACTGTCTCACTCCTAACTTAGAAGTGAGACAGTGATATATTTTATCCCCTTTGAGTTTAAATATTTAACCAGAGACGAGCCGAACACAATGAATTTGCAATACGCTACTATTGCAGTACTCATAGCAGATAGGAGTTGCAAACGTTAATTTGTTAAGCAATAGAAATCTGTAAAAGATACAGACAAAAAGGAAAATACAACAAAATACTAGAGATAAAACGTCGGATTGAGAAAGACAATGCAATATTCACCTGAATGAAGAAAGTATTTTTGCTGGCACATTTTGAGCTTGATATTAAGAAATAGATTGAAAATCTGCTATGTATTAAATAATATGTCTAGCTTTATTATCCTGCTTCGCCTTTGATAGATAAAGGCTCATTATTTATTAATCATTAGTTTATTTGTAAATATGTATAATATTATATGTACTATATCACATAAAGCCCCAATCTTTATAATTGCTTATTTTTATAAAATATTTTTTTATAATAAAAAATAGATTTCTGGGATTTTAAAAAGTGCCGATCAAAATTTTGAGCTCCCTTATTTTTTTATATATATATGTATTTACAGCAAAATCTCATTAATACAAATACTTAGAAACTGAAATATGTAAAAAACTATAAATTGTAAAATGTATACTTAACATTTTTTTTGTAGTCAAAGTTTAAGATTATTTTATGGTTGAAAGTTTCGAAAAAATGTATTTCCATTAAAAATATGATTGACTTATTCATTAATTTCTTTGTATAATATTTGTGGAATTAATTTAAATATAAATAAAATATTCCGGAATTTTTTTAACTAGTTTTCGCACTGAAAACGAAATTTTGTCGAAGATCAATTTAAAAGTGTATTGCAATAAAATATTTAATAGACGAATTCTAGTGTTTAGTTTAAATTCTATTTATATTTAATTTACGTATAATACATTTTACACTGAAATTACATAATAGAACTTCTATACATCTGTGATTTCTATAGCACGATCTCGAATACTAGTATTTTAAAAATGCTGAGGATCAGAACTAACAGTTTCTTTTCTACAATACAATTAGATAGTTGTAAATATACGTCTGAAATTTATAAAACGTTCAATCATTCCCAAGAATTGCAAAAAATAGTTGACTTATTATTATTGGCATAATTACAAAGAATAGTCAGTTTAACAAATACAGATATTTATTTGTTTTAAATTTGTGACTTTTTTACAACATATTATCCAATACATTTAAAAGACATTTAAGATGTATAAAAGATTTTATATAAAAATAATTATTTGTAAGCAAAAGTAATTTTAATGCTTATGGTAAATTTATCAAATGCCAGATTTAATAAATGTTGAATAAATCCTGTTTTTGTGGATTTTTATATATATACCTACATATATATATTTTTTAAATTTATGTAAAAGAATAGCTTTCACAAATAAGTTTAAAATAATGGGTAAATTCATAAGCAATTAAATAATATTAATAGTGCAATAAAATATTAAATATTTTTTTAATAACGAATAAGGTAAAATACTATATAACACAATACAAAAATAATAGATGCCGCTACAAATATTGTTTTAATCAATTAGTTTTAGGTTTTTAATGTTACAAAACAATATGAAGTCTTGTGTGCTAGATTTCATGGGAAAAATGTTCTTAAATAATCGTTTGTGTAAAAATTAAATATTTATTTCTATTGTGCTGTATTCAATTTAATAAACGATGAATTGAAGCACAAGCAATAATTTTTTTAATGAATAATATAAGCTAAATTTGACTGTGTAAAATGGATTTCATTTGATTTTTTCAATACTAAGTACAGTTTTTGCTAAGCTTGGAAAAATAAATAAAGTAAAACTGATGTTCATGTTATTATTGCTATTATAAAAGTAGTTAATGATTTTTTTAGATTTAAGAAAGAGAATATAATTTATTTAGTGTTAGTCAATGAAAAAACGGTTTCATTACACAGTATATCCATAGTACTATATACAACGGAAACTTTAAACCGTGAGAAAGAAACAGTGAATCAAGATTTACGCTTTCGAAATGTAGTTCACATCCTGTGCAAAATTGAATACTCAAATTCAGCAACATGCATATTAAATTTATTATCATGCGATATGAAGATTTAATAGTTTGGAAAAGTTAGTAGTCACTGAGATTTATTTAATTTTTTAAACAACTACTGACTCACCTATTTTTCATGGCATTTCCAAGTTTGGTAGGCAAATATAAGATAATCTTTATACGCGCTTATCTCCGACACGAGCTACGGATCAACGCCCATTTTTGTCCAATCCTTTCTACCTTTTTATAACTCCCACATTTTTCAACCATAAACGTAACGCGAAAGGCAGAAGAACTTTCTACCATTGTAAAAAAAAAACTTTCGTGCAATTCGCTGCTTTATGCGCGATTAAATTACGTCACTAAATTGATTTTCACTAAGTGGTAATTTTATCAATCCATTTGAGTTAAATGATTGATTTTGTAATAATTATGGGAAATCTATATAAAAGGGAATTACGTAACAAATATTTTGTTTTATTAATGTTTTTTATGTAATATAATTAGATTAAAAATTAATAGTATGTTATATAAAATATAGTTTGTAATACACTTTTACTATTTAAAGTAATCTACATTTTTATTATAATTATATAGGTCAAAGATGAATAACCGGTCGATCGACATTGATCTTGTAGATCTCGAAGTTATTTATTTTTTCACTTCAACTCTTACTGCTGTGACTAAATGGTAAAACGACGACGATTTACTTTTATTATTATTCTATAAAGCGGTTTCAATTTCATATTATGATGATTGAATAAAGGTAAAAAGTAGGTTTTTATATATCATATCATATGATAAATAAAAAAAATAAATAATTATCATACATTTATAGACATTAATCCTTTTTAATTAGATTTTCTAAAACAATTATTTTTTCACTGCTATAATAAATAAAATCTTTGTCTATCTTTAGAACGATAATAAGGAAAATTATTTAAGAATACTATTGTACATTAATATTCACTTTCCCCAAAATGAATTATTTGACATTTTAATGTACATAAAATACTTTTTGCCAGAGAAATCACCTCAAACTTAATTTACTTTTTGCTGAATAAAGTATATTTATGAAATACGTAATATTAAGAATTTTTTGTTAAGTTCAAATACAAATGTTTGAATCTATGTTCAATAAAGTCATCCTAACTAGTCGATATTATTATTCTTCAAAATTAATTTTAAAATCTGGGCTACTTTTAAGCGACCAAACCCCATTGCCATTGAAAGCGTCCAAGTGCAATGTCATGCGTCATATTATAAGATATTTTTATTCCACCGTAAAATCGATTATCCGTTTGTCTTCTCGTGTCGGCCGGTCGTGTTGCATGTCGGCGAGTTGCACGCAACGAGATTAATATTTCACTTTCATTACCCACACACACATACACTTTCAGTGAAAGTCCATTGGCGAACGTTCGAGAGATGTATCTCTACAATACGCAAAGTACATGGGCGAATATGTATGTATATCCGAAATACCAAGAGTCGACAAGATGATATAATCACCGGACGCGTCATGATCGTATGCACAAGTCGCGAAACGAATAATAAAAAAACGAGTAAAAGTTCTAGACACGAAATCGTGTCCGGCGCCAACGCAGTGAAAATTTTGGTGAGAGAACAAAGATGCGGATGAAGGAAGTGGCCCGGGCTACTTTTGAACGCGCATCTTTACCAATATAGCCAGCTTTTCAAAGTAGTTTCTACTTCTATAAAAAATGCACTTTCCTGAGCTTTTAGTACTTCGTGATATTCCACAACTCTGATCCAATCGTGCAACTATGGATCAATATTTAATAAAAGCATAAACTTGTTAGCTAATGTAATACTGATGTAATTATGTTAAATATAGTAAGATACTGAAACCATCAAGTTCATAAGCTATCGTGATGACAAATGTTTTTGCTACAAGCTTTTGACCACTTGATTATATGGGATATAATCTATCTATGAGACATCAGTAGGATTATAAAAACTAATTTATATATTTTTGTACAGTAAAAAATATTTTACATAATCAAGCTAATAATTTATTTATAGTAAATATTCCATGGTAAAATGACAATATAACTAAGTAAGAAGTGAAACACTAGACTGAAATCATTTTTTATATATACAGTGTTTTTTTTATTTATTGTAAATATTTTGCAGTAATGCATTACAATAGTATTAAAATAAGTAACACCAAAAATGAAAGTCAGTGACATATATTTTAATATTAATGAACTATTATTACAGCTTACTATAAATTTAATTGTTTTTCAATTATTCTTTTATGATCTGAGAAAATATAATCTGTGTTGATAACAATCACTAATTTAAATAAAAACATTATTGGCCCACATGGGTATTGAGCTCATATCTTTCAGTTATTAGTATGGTTTATCGTTCTATTATAAAGCTTATACTATGCTTTAAATATATAATCTACTATTTTTTTAACATTTACAAAAAAATCATAGATTTTTTATTTTTTTAGGAAAACACAAATTCAAGAAGTACTTAAAATTGTGGGAAATTATGTTTTTTCTGTATTAACATTCAGAACAAGAGCTTCTAATAATAGCAAAATATATTGCTAGTAACCTTCGAAAATATTATAAATAAAAAAGATTTATCTGATAAAATATTTAAAAAAAAAGAAATCCAACGATTAAAAATATTTAAAAAAATTAAAATATTATTAATAATAAAATCAATACTGATTTTTTGGTGTCAAAAAAAAATTACATATTTTTATATGGAATATTTTATTATAAATATAGATTTATATTATTTAAAATTTAACTTAATAAAGTTTAGATACAAATATGGCATTTACATAAGTACTTGAATCATTTCAATACTGTATAATTATTTTAATATCAATGAAATCTAATTTAATTAAAAATGTTAATTAATTAAATTTGCTCTTGAGCTTTTACCTTTTAAATAAATAGGTGAGTAATAATAAAAAAAACACAATTATGTGTATTCTCAAGAGTTAATGTTAAAAATTTTTACAAAACTTATTTTTTTTTAATGAAATATTATAGCATACTTTTATAGGAATATATATATATATATATATATATATATATATATATATATATATATATATATATATATATATATATATTTTAAATACAAATTTGTTTTAAAAAAAGAAATACTTTTTAAAGTTTAGAATATAAAAATGTTAATAAAGTATAATAAATACTGCATTAACGTATAATTGTTTCAAATAAACCCATGAAATCTGAATTTAATAAAAAAAAATTGTTCATACGCTTTTACCTTATAAATAAATGGATAAGTTATAATAATTATAGTTAGTGTTAAATATTTATATAAAACTTATTTTTTTACAATAAAATTGTATAGCATATTTTTGAGGGAATATATATTTTTTAAATACAAATTTCTTTTTATAAAATTAGAACTATATATAGTTTAAAATACAAATATGTTAATAAAATATAAAAGTACTGCATTCATGTATAATTGCTTTAAATAATAATATTAATAAATTCTGAATATAAAAAAAATATTAATAATTTGTTGTTATATTTTTAAGTTTGTAATAAATGGGTGAGTTTAATAAACACACGGTTATGTGTGTTCTGTAAAATTAATGTTTTAATATTTATATAAAAAGAGCGTTTTATAATTTTTTTTTATGTATATTGAATAATTACTAATTTTTTTATATATATAAAAATACAATTACAATAAAATTTATACTGAAATTTTAGTATTCCAAATAAATCTTATGAATATGAATTTGTTTTGATAAAGTTTAGAATACATTTTACTGAACTGACTGCATTGATGTTTAATTGTTTTTAATAATACCTATTAAATTGTATTAATTGGTTGTTAAGCTTTTAGCTTAAAAAATGGTAAGTTATAATAAAAAATAAGAGCAAGAAATATACATTATATGTTCATATTTTAAATAAAAATATGTAGATTAAAATCATTTTGCTATATCAATTAAGTTGCAAAATATTTTTTTGAAACGTCAGTTAAAATCATAATTAAGCCTTTAATAAATATAATAATCTTTACTACATAAATATTTTATATTAAAACCCAAATAAGGTATCTAATCTAAAAATATCGTCTGGTTAAATGCCATTTTTTTGCTGAATAATAATTATTTTTATATATTAAATAATTATAGTGTCAATATCGAAACCTAAATATTTAATTTATTTTTTAGCTGGATTTTTATTATTGTTATTTTAATATTTAATTAATTTTATGATATAAAATTATTACATAACTCAAACTGGCCTGATTTTTTTATGCAATTAAAATTCACATTTTATGTTGCATTTTTTCATGTACTTTCTTACATTTGAGTAAAAGTAACCAATTAATTCATACATTTTACGAAACCGCTCATCGAGACGAACAATTTGGATTTTATTTATTTATTATATTATATTATTTAAATTATCAAAATTAATGCGCCGTTAAATTTATATTTAACCGTGAGTTTAACTATGTTAAAACGAACGTGGTGTTGTTAGTGAGAAGCTGTTAGACGAATTAATTTATTATATATTGGATAGCAAAAGCGACTCACCCCTGTCTTTTTGATCATCACCTGCTCCGAGATCCTGTAGATTGAAATCGTTCCTAACGTCCTGAACGGCAGCCAGATCGTTCAGTCCAAAGTTTTGATCCCTAAACACTACGTTATCGTTGTTGTAGTTGATGCTGTTAGACACAGAATTCCCTGTGCCACCTTGATGAGAGTTCGACTGGAATTGGACACCGTTTTCGTTTGGATAAGGAAACACTACCCTAGGAGTCCTGGTTTTCCAGAAAGGCTGTACACTTTTAACAGCCGGCGTTTTAGGAGCGAATCCTTCGCCGTAAAAGTTTTGCGGAATCGGAGTGAACTCTCCTTCGTATGGAGGTGAGTTAAAATTTACATTTTGCGATTTAGGATGCATGTAATAATGCCTAATCGGATATCTGGGTTGGTATGGTATAACTGGATAAGAGAACGGTCTTCTATAATTCGGCGTTATAAATCCAGCCCTATAATTGTTGATATATTCATCAGAATATCGCTGATTTATCCCTTCTCTTTCGTCTCCAAACTCTTGGCTTTCCTCAGGATCGTCTCTAAATATGATTTGCGATCTTCTAGCTCCTGGTACGTCTTCATATTCTTGTGTTTGAGACTCTACTTCTGTGAAGTCTTGTCTATTCTGTATTAATATGTTTTTGTAATCATGTAGTTTTGGGGAGCCTCTTCCTGGACTGTCTATCGCTTGAGCTAATAAAATTCCTGCGACTAAAACCAAGATTTTCCATCGTCTCTCGCCGAACATTGTTATAATGTGTTTAATCGATTGTTGTTGTGATGATGATGATGCGACATTTATATCATTATATAAGTTAATATATATTTATTTATGTATGTAAATGATTTTTTAATTTCGTCGATTCGGAATTATCGGTCCACTCGTCACCAGTTCAAAATAAATACTTTCATTTTTTCTCAAACAAAACCACTTTCTCCTTGCACCTTGAAAATCTGCGGCTAATTCACACACAACGGAAGAAATTTTCGTCTCTCTGCACTCGAAACGTATTTAATGATTTCACTTTGTCGCCGGTTATTATTTTATAATAATTATTTCAATAATTCATATATAATATGAACATCGAAGATCGCACGAATTAATTATTATGGAATATTACACAATTTTTTTTTTTTTTATTTTAATTATTCTTTTGTTATAGTTCGAAAAATATTTATTTAATCGAAAATATTTTTCCTCAAGCGCTTCATGTAAAGAGAAGCGTCCGTCCGGCTCGGTGGTCAAAAAACGACTATGTTTTCACGCTCAGGCGCTCGCTCGGCGAAACAATTTCTTTGTTGTGAAAGAAGTGACAGTGAATTTTTAAAAGGGGAGATTCTCCGCAGTTGAGCAACCGTCCCCACCACGGTTCAGATTTTTTTCTTCTTCACTACTTTTTTATTCCATCGGACTGAAGATGATGAGTGTTTCGTGTTACGAAACTCTTCCCGCCGGCGGATGTGCTTTTTCTTTCACTGGCTGTTACTGTTATTCTTGCTAAAACATACATGCATGTTTTGCTATTGTTTCCAATGGCGATTGGCTGTTTACTTTATAAAATTTAAGTTGTTGAGGATGAAGAAACGAGTGTTTATCGTTCGTTGATACGGATCTGAAACACAGAAAAAATAAATTAAATTATGGCAAGAGTTCTATTCTCATTCTCATTCTTCGATCGATTATCTATGATTAAACCCTTTACTTTCATTCTACGTAAACATGTAGCCTTTCTCATCGTTAAATACATAGATTGAAAAGTACAAATACATCCATACCAGTGAGATAAATGCTTTATCTAACTGATATTCAAAAAGCTCTATTTTTTTATACAATACAGTGATTGACAAACTCGAACGATTTAAATTATTTAATAAGTCGGATTTTTAATAATTTTATATTAAAATTAGTAACTTAATTTTAAGAAACTTACAAAATGTTAGTTACCCTAAATTGAGTTACTTAAAATGTTGTACATTTTATTATTAACTTGATGATTTTTAAGTTACTTGAAATTAGCTTTTTTTATCTAATTTTCAAAGTCATTAGTTCTTTAATGAAATTATTTAATTTATTCAGAAAAAGCTAATTGCATTAAACCGCAAATCAAATAACTTTTCATAAGACACTGATTTTAATTTGTCAAAAAATAGTATTGAAATTTAAAATAATGACAAAACTTTGACTGTAAATATTTCTGTCATATATTAAAATATATATTAAATATACAATGTTTTTTTTTTATTTGTAATATTGATTTTCAATAATTTTTTTTTGATAAATATTACAATTTAATTTACGCAAATTTGGCATCAATACTTTTCATGATTCCACCGTAATTTTATACTTAAATAAATGTGAAAATATCAAATGATATACAACATTTGCTCAGTTGCACTTTAAGACACTGAGGAAAATATAATAATCAAAAAATATTTATTTAACATAAAAGCAAACTTTTAAGATCAGAAATAAATATTTTTCTAATTTAATTAGCACAGATGTTAGGCTAAATATTTTCATTTCTTTCATAATTTATTTTAAACTTTTGTTGTACTCAACAGGTGTAAGCCCAATGCATTACAACGGAGTTAATCTGTACCTATTAAGTAACTCGATCAGAAATGATACATACCTATAGGAAAATATTAACCACAATGTTTTTCAGTCTGTGAACCGGTAACATATATATATAATTAATTATAGAGCATTATATATATATTATAATTTCTAATCAATGGATGTAACTTTACAACTCGGGCCGATTATTAATAATAGTGTATTTTTATAAATAAAAATGCGAGTCTGCTGCCGTAACTCGAACCCACGACCTCTAGGATCTTATGGACTACGCTATTCATAAATATATACAAATAATTGTATGCATTTATGAATAGTTTATATAAAACTGACGAAATATTATTAATAAAAACACTAGTTAATTAGCTAAATCGTTAAAAAAAATTCATAATGTTTATTAAAAAAAGTATTAATAACTTCGATATTGTATAGTTAATCAAGTATTCTAATATTCTTTATTTTAATTATTTGATAATTAAAACGTATACAATAAATTATTGAATAATGAATACAGAGTTACACACATTTTTTTTTAATAATGAAGCATTAAGTATTTTAAACTTTAAATATGAAGGTTTATTTTATTTATTTTTGCTACTAAAAAGAATTATTACTATATTAAATTACTTTTGACAGACTTAAAATATGACATTATTGTATTGATTAAAAATAGATAAAACATGCAATACAAGCCAGTGAAAAAGTACACAGCTGCTCAAAATTAACTTTTAAATATGTAATTTCTGCAATTATAAATATTTTTTTATTATTATTATGTTTGTCAGCTGTTAATTGTTAAAACTTTGGCTTTTATAAATCACAAAGACAACAAAACAAACTTGCAAAACAAAAAATGGCACAATTGGTACATCGATTAAAAAACTACTATCTATGTTGTTTTAAAACACAAATATTTCTTAAAATTAAGAGTTTAAATATATTTAACTACAAATATGAACGAATAATTAGACAAATATTTAAATAACTAATAGTTAAAAAATAGGCAAATATATTTGGATTCGTATATTATAATATTTTGACGTAAAAATAATATTAGTGTCTGTAGTTTAAGCATTAGTTAATATAGTAAATATTATATTGAATGTTATTAGTTCGTCATATTATTTTCTAAATTGAATTTTTTAGACCATGAGAAAAATATATCTCACTTCAACTTGACTTGAAAGTGACATAAAAATACGTAAATTTCTCCTAAGATATATTCGATCTTCAATATTATACATATATACGTATTTAAAGATAGCAAGATAACTTTTTTAACCGCTGTTAAAAATAATAGCAATTAAATAAAAATATAGCCAACCCTACCTAACTAGACTCTGTCTGAAACTTATCAGAAAAATTCAGAATTTATCGATAAATAGACATACAAGTATTCATTTAAAGAAATATCAGATCTATTATATATAATATACATATGTAAAGGTAACAATAACAACTCTCACATATTACTTTCTTTGAATTATAACCTAGAGAAACACTAGTAATAACTACTATTTTAAAATTATAACAATAAACGTTTCATCATTATTTTAAACTATACTTTATAAGGTCATATATTTATGTCTTAAGAGAACAACATACAATTGCTCGTGACATAAAAAATAGTTTCAGAAAGGATATATTTTATTTATATAAAATAAGAAACCATCGAAGAAAAAGTGAACGAACTTAAAACGTCTTGTTGATAGGAACTTGTCTTTTATTTATTTTTAATGCCATATTTGTAGTTACTTAAATAAGGTATGCGTTATATAAGTTCCTGGATGTCATATAATTATATAGTTGCACGATTATAGCATATTTTTTTTTTCATGAGGAAGCATTTCCTTTTATAATCAAACATTAAAACTATATTTGTACAATTAACATTGACAGAAAAACTTATATAAAATGGATTAATAAATTAAGTTGAATCATAGTATCAAAACATAATATGTAAACAACATATTATGTTTTGAACAACATTTTGTTGAACAACATAGAATCAAAACATAATATGTGAACAACAATCGGGATTCAGAGAAAAGCATTCCACTGAAACTGCATTACAAGTAGTGATAAATGATTGGCTGTTGGCTAAGGAAACAAACAAAATCATTGGAGCAGTTTTCTTAGATTTCAAGAGAGCCTTCGAAACAATAGACAGAAAAATAATGTTAAAGAAATTGGAGAGTATAGGTATAAGTGATATAGTTTTAAGATGGTTTAATAATTACTTATATAAAAGAAAACAAAAAGTTAAAATAAATAATGTATATTCTGAAGAGAAATTAGTGTCTTATGGAGTACCACAAGAGTCTAAATTGGGACCATTGTTATTTGTTTTGTATATTAATGATATAGTTAATAACGTGAAAAAATGTAAAATTCATCTATTTGCGGATGACACATTAATGTATTGCATAGGTGATAACATTAAAGAAATTGTAAATAATTTAAATAATGAATTAAGTATATTAGAAATATGGTTAAAGAATAATGTACTTAAATTAAATGAGAATAAAACTAAATGTATGTTTATTAATTATAAAAATGTGTTAGATAATAGTACCAAAATAGTAATAAATAACTCTAGTATAGAAATAGTGGATAATATAAAATATTTAGGAGTAATTGTTGATACAAAATTAAATTTTAAAGAACATTGTAATTACATATTAAAAAAAATTAGTAGAAAAATAAGTTTATTATCTAGATTAAGAAATATATTAAGTATAAACACAAAAAAAATTTACAATAGTATAATATTGCCCCATTTTAATTATTGTGCAACACTATTAAATATGTTAAATAAATTAGATAAACAAATGTTGCAAAATTTACAAAATAGGGCAATGAGAGTAATCTTAAATAAAAATAGATTAACTAATGGTAAAAGTATGATTGATAGATTAGAATGGTTGAATGTTCAAGAAATATTGAGTATGAATGTTTTAGTATTTATATATAAGTTAGAAAATAATATGTTACCAAAATATTTTAATAAGTATTTAATAAGAAATAAAGATGTACATAAATATAATACTAGAAATAGAGAAAATTTAAAGATAATTAAGTATAAGAAAACGAGTACGGCTAGGGGAATTATGTACGGAGGTTTTGATTTATATAATAGTCTTCCAAGAGAAATCCGAAACAGCAAAAATATAACGGGTTTCATAAATGGAATAAAAAAACACCTTCGTACATATAGAAATAAATTATAATATTAAGACTTTATTATTGTATATTTTTATTTTTTCTTTCTGTTAAGTATTTTTTATATATTTTTATATATGTTTACTAAATTTGTTAGATGTAAAGATTAGCTATTAAGCTAAATAAATTAATAAAATAAATAAATAGTATGACTAATTGTTCATTTAAAAGTCAAATCAGTACGATTTAATTGATTGTGGATTAACGCGGCAATGAACTCGAAAGTTTCGCGTAAAAAATAATAAAAAATAAACGGTAAATTCCACAATAATCGATAAACATATAACCGCGTGGAAAATAAATTGTCGGTCATTATCAACGCGTTTGTGTATTACGTATTAATTAATAGTGATGCAAAACAAATCGTTTGATTATTCATAACTTTTACTCGTGCTTTCGTTGCGTGCAGTGAATAATGCATTTCAATTTTTATTAACACTGTGTCTTATGATAATATTACACGAAGCGTTTCGTAATACGACCTTAACATTTCAGCGTGCGTACACAAAAGTAAAAAGTAACGAAAGTTACGCTTTGAAACGAATAATAAATATTTATGATGCGTCCGAGTCTTATGTGCGATTACGCCGATAAATCTAAGCGATAATCTCGAATATATTATTACTGTATGTCTTTTACAATGCTTAGAACATAAAATACTTTCTTATTCAAGTAATTTTTGTATAATATTTCAGAAAGGATCTTAATCTCTAAGTCGCTTTATTGTAATATAAGAGCAACATCAATTTTTTTATTATTTAATATAAAAGTAATGATACAATTTTAAGTAATTCGTTTAGTTAAAACTGACTATTGTTTATTGTACCCGTGAAAAATATTTTAAATTTAATTCTATAATGCTTAAATTTCTAACATAATGAAAATTATAACGCTAATGTTGCTATACAATCATAAATTACTAACACTTTAAACTCAAATCGAAACCATTATAAAAGTTAACTGATTTTTTTCCAAATGTACAATATTTTTTTAAATAAAAGGTTTTAATCTTACATAGACACTCTCTAAGTAATATTGGTATTTTCGGCAAGCTATAATTAAATTACAAAGTACCGAAAGTTACGCTTTGAAAATAAATAAATATTTATGACGCCACGAGTAACTATTATGCGCGATTACAGCGATAATCTCAACAATCATAATTGAAAATATGTAATTATAATACATTTCGTCCATTTTCCCGTGGAAAATCTCTTTTAGTACACTTTCGATTTCGCTCGTCGCGGGGAAACTCTAAAATCGGTAATTAGACATCGACGCGCTTAAGCGGCAAACCCGAATTTGATTAGTACTCATGAAACGGCATAATTTCCCGTAATGTAAACATATACCTATCAACTTATTATATCATTTAAATTCAATTAATTAAATATATTTTTCTTCGGAATTTAATGAAATATAAAAAAAAGCCTCATACAATTCTGAAATTAATAGCTAAATAAAACGAAGATACACATCATGTTCATATTATTTAATTTTAGGCTGGATCTTTTTTAATCATTAAATATTTTACGACCAATTTTCATTCAATGAGATAATGAATAACAAATGGGCATAAAACATAATTAAGTATTTTTAGAAAGTATTCATATAAACAATGGTACATGTATAAAATAAAATCAAGATTTTTAAAATCATTAAATTCATGAGAAGTGTTTGTTTATTTATTTACTTAGGTATAAGTAGATATGTTTTAATATTAAGTATTATTTTTTTCCATAGTGTTTTTAAACATAAATATCAATTAATGTAACTTGTACTTATTTTATTTATTATATAGCTGTTTTTGGTTAACCACAGTATTTGTTTTTCATATTGTTGTGATTTTAAAATAAGATATATATTTTTGCAATAATAATATTTTTTTTATTATAGTCGTCACACATAAATATTATTTCACGCATGCGTATTACCCCAAGGATATTATGCAACCCAAAATTATAATACTGTTCAACATCACTAAATTCCGTATGAATCATAGGAATTTTAACGTATTGCGGCCAGCCATCGGAAATTCCATCATCTTGCACATTTCATAACATGACCAAGTCATACGTTTCGTTGACCCAATTTTTACGTACTTTTACATCCGTCTTAAACTATGGCTTATGTCATTCGATACACCTTTGTTTGGAAGGAAACTAGTTCCGACTGTGTTTGCATAATGCATCATATAGGGTGAAGCTATATAAAGTCTAAATGCCATGTTATTCTTTACATATTATATAAAACGATACGTAACTTCCCCAATTTTGATTCAGAGATCGTTCAAGAAAATAAAAATATTTTTTTTTTTAATGTCAAGTATATAATTAACCATCATGTATTCTGTGTAAGTTTATTTATAATTAATACAATCGTAACGTAAAATATAATAGAAAATAACATAATATTTTTTATGGTGTGTCATAAGCGGATAAACATTATTAAAAATTATTTATAGTTATGTTACGTTAAGCTCTTATTTATACTCATAGCACGTAACGACCTATCGATTATGGGTTTAGTATCTTCCGACGGATGTTTAACAGACAATTTGGCCGCACCAAGACAAGGTCGTGAAAGTTGAATTAACCCAATGTGATTCCTCCATAAAAACTTAATTTTTTATTATCGTGCTCTGACATTTTTCTGGTATATTTTATTAAGCATCCTATGAGAAAATATAAACTGTTTTATAATGAACGTTTTATGCATTATTTAACTAAACATTTAATTAGAATAAATGACATTAAATTTATAATTAACAAATTAGAGTTATTTTATACATATATATATATATATATATATATATATATATATGATTTAATTTAAATTGATTTTTTAAATTACATTTAAAGACAATGGAAGATTACTACTGTGTGAATGTCAACAATGATTATTGTTAAATCCATTAAAAAAATGTTAAGTACTCTTCAGAATAAACAATTCAAAATAACGAGTTTTATGTATGATGAAAACGTACAAAAGCACAAAAAAATGATAAATATATATGATGTACACTTCATGTACATCACAGGGAAAAAATCAAAAGTTTTAATAAAATGACAGATCTGCTTCGTTTTCATCATTTTCAGCAAAAACACTTAATTTTTATTATCGATAGTAAAAATACGATTTAATTTGTGAATGTTCATATATGTTAATGAAAGTTAACATATTTTTGCATAGCTAGAGCAGAGGTGATTATATCATATTTTACTTTTTGAGAATAAAGATGCAAATATATCATAACAATAACCAATAATATAATTTTTAATGAGTTTTATTTAAAAAAAAGTCTGAAAACTCTTTTTAGAAAATGCATGAAGTTGTGTAGCGAAATTTTTTTGTGTTTTTGATATATTTTCATTAAGAAAGTATTTTAAAAACAATAATGATTTGGTGGCCTGCGCAACGAAAAAATATGAACTATTGATATTTTATTTAAAGAAAGCATTGAGATATGTTTCATGCAATTTAAATTGCTGAAACTATTAGCAAATTATTTTACAAATCATAAAGCAAAATAAACTCAATACAGTCAGCTGGAATGGGGTACAAATTAACCCCAATGAGTTATTCTTATTAAAAATCTTATTTAGATTCTGAAAGTTTGAATATTTTTTAAAACTTTTGACTGCGTATCAAAAATTCAGGAATAGCTTACTAATAATTTGTGTTTAACTTAATAATTTAAAATCGTGTAGTAAAATTGTCACTAAAATTTCAATATTATTAAGCAAAAATTTAGATTTAAAGGGGGACAAATTAATAAGCGAAGAAATTAATTTATTGTTTTTTTAAGCCTTAATTTTCTCAAAAATCGATCCTTATTTTAGATATTAAAGTAGATATTCTCAAATATTCTCCGTAGAAAATCAATTGAACAGTTAAATTTTCTCATAATAAAATTGCAATAATTTATAAGAAGAGTATTTACAAAAAATTGCTATGCAGCTAAATCTCTAATTTGTTTAAGGTGAATGGGTGTTCAAAGTAAAATTTCCAAAAAATCGCTATTCATGCCATATTTAATCGTTAATATAACTCATGAGTTTAAGAAGTTTTATTTCTGTAAATATGCAAGTGTAAAATAATGATTGTATTTATATACCTATATAAGTTTTTTGTAGATTATTTGATGATTTTAGTTTAATTTTTTTGCGGCTTTCCAAAAATAAATATGTTACGCTACCGAGTCAATCTAAAAAACTATGTTATAGAGTCAACGTCGTATTTATTTTTAATTTGGACCAGCTAATATTGTAGTTAAAACAAATATAATTATTTTTAACAAGTATAACAATTTATTAAATTTTAAAATAACTATAAACAACTAAAGAAATTATAAAAATAGATTGTATTGAATTTAAACCCAAGACCTTATAAAATTTGAGTCGTTATTTATTGCTGATATTCAATGACTCAAATTAAATTAATAAGAAAAAAACTAACATTCTAGCAAAATTGCATAATATAAATTCTAAAACTTAAAGCCATGTCATATAGGGAAAATTATTTAAAAAAATTAAATTAAATATATATAAAGTGTCACATTTGCTAGCATCAGATAATTATGAAATAATATATTTACACCCATTTCTCGCCTTAGGTTCTAAATACAAATTAATATTTTTATTAAGTCAATAATATAGACAATAATTGAAATTCTATATAGTCTTAGATTAAATAGTCAAAAAATATAGTCCATCCTTTGATATTTTTTATAGTGTTATCATAAAGCTGCATCTTTCGTCAAGATCACCTTGAAGAAAGGGGTTAATTCCTTGTTAAAAATAAGAAAGTGCTTAAAATTAAAAAAGGTCCTAATAGCTATATATATTATCCATTTCATAAGTAAGAGTAAATATTTTTCATTATCAATCTGCTCAAAACCTTGAACTTGCTACCATATACCAGATTAAAATCGGGCACTCGACCGCGTCATTATTCAATAATGGCAAAACAGAATGTTTCATGTACCGGTGGTTATATAAAAATAAGACAATTTCGAATCGAAGGTGAAAATGAAAGAGCCGTGACAGAAGAAAGTGAGCGCTTGAAAAGGACGCGGCTATACAAAATCGTATTACCGTCCATTTCCGACGATACCGTTTCACGGTTTGTGTCAAATGAACGACAGTGATACGAAGACATTTCGTAACACGCATCCTCTCTATATGGTGACCGCAAAATTTGCGTTTTAATATATTAAAAAAAGCTCGGTTATGGTCAAACTGCGGTCGGTATGAATAAATTGAATAAATAAAAGTTCAGCTTATATAACACGCTTTTTATTTAGCACTAATTTTTTACTATAGTTTTCAGAAAATGTCACATTTGTATAAAACGTATATTTATGTATATTGAAGAACATTATATAAACTATACAGAAAATAGCGATATTTAATCAACATACTAATATAATATAATATTTTAAAGCAGTAAATATAAAAATAAAGTATTGTCGATAGATAAATATTTTATCAGCTAAATATAAAATATTTGACTTAAACAAATGTAATATAATAACTGTAGTTATGGGCTTAAGATGCATAATCATTCATTGCTTATAATACATTCTTAGATCAACCAGAATTTGGTTGCGTAATATTTTTGTTTGAGTTTTAAAATTACACATTGCATTATTCAAAGTTGTAGGTGCATCGAAACGAAACAGAATAAACAATACTGTCATGAGTATGTAGCAATGCAATTTAAGTGCAGTCATTTATATTATTAGTTTAGTAAAGCAAAGGAACTAAATTTGAACATTTGACATGCGTTTCTTAGCCATAAATATTTTAATGTATTTAGAGTGTAATTAACAACTAACGTAACGAACTAATATAATTTAATATTTTATCTATCAAATTGTATTTAGTTGACACACAACCTGACCCAAAATTCTTCGTGTATTTTAATTTTGCGAAAAAGTATTACTGGACAACATAAAAATGAGTTTTTATTTTTGCGAATGCGTTCTGTTGAGCTTTCGCCAATTTCAGCGAAAGGTACAATAAACGGCTAACCGTAGTATTGGACAATTATAAATTGTAATACAGTTGCAGCACGTAACCGTTTAATTGATCTAAAAGATCGAATAAAATAAGAGAAATCCCTGGTAGTGTTATTGGTTGTGAATTGGATGGAACTTGAAGACAGACACTCGAGCGAAAGTTAATCTCCGATACAAACCACTAATGCATTTGAAGATAAATCAATAGATCGTAATAAATTGAAAACAAACACCAATGAAAGTCGTCTTAAATCATTCTTATACATTTTCAACAATGCGCTGTTATATGACATCAATTATTGATAAAGCACTTATTACACAATCCATACGAGTATAAAATCGTTCTAATTGTGGAATCATTGCAAGACTCTTATGATACACGAGAAGAATTTAAAACAATGCCATACTTTCATATAGTTGCACAACTCTACAGAGGATATAACAATGGGTGTAAACATTGGGTGAATTGCTAAACTCCTTGGACGGCTAATGGCTTGTCACATTTTTACGATTCTTCGACAAGCGTGACCGATGGATGGATTGTCATGTTTGAAACATTTCGAAACAATGTAAGATGCGGAAGAGGGCTTTCGTCTGTACCTAGATAAATGACTAACGTTGTACCGGAAGCAGGCGTTGTGATGCAAAACGGTTTTTCTCGTAAGATAACTACAGAAAATCCTTTGAGTCACATGCTCTTTCAAAACCATTTTTGGAATTTTCGAATCTCTTAACCGCGAAGCGTGACCAATTTGAAAGCATTGCAAGATCGATTCGATATTATTAGAAATTGGTAGTAAAATGTCAATAGTTTATTAATGCGAACGACATATAAACATAAAATTCCATGTAAAGATTTTGCAGTCTTAGAATGGTCAAGACGTGTTTTATAATATAAAAGATTTCCTATCGGAGACGGAAGGAAATTGAAGAAGGTGTTCCGCATTTTTTTTGCATCTATCTCAACATGACCTGTATCAAAAGCAAAAAACTCGTTTTCTAACATGTGTTTATGTAACAATATGTTTCTACGTTTAAGTTATATGACGGTGATAAAAACAAGATGGACAAGCCAGCATTTTAAAACAATAAACTTTAATTTATATTTTCAGACAATATTTCAGGCAAGATTATGATTTTTTAGAAAACAATTAATCATAACTGAACTACTTCTCACACTACTTTTTAAATTAACAATGAATTTAAATATATTGTATTTTTAGCGTTCACCTTAATGTAGTCAGTTTTTAGATTATTCATATTTACTGCTACTTTTTAAATATATTTTAGGCAATGTATCATAATATTAGGGTCTCAAATAAGTCATCCAATTTTTTTGTATCTGCCTTGAAATGCATTTCTTCACTTTAGCTAATATCCAAAATGCAATTATTTGCATTTGAGCTTAATAATTTTTAGACCATTTTTCGTAAATTCAATCAATCGCATATTTCCTTTAATAAAATTAATGCTTAATACTGTTTCTAAAGCACCTAATTAAGTAATATTTACTTTAGATTGATTCTGATATAAATATTACCCATTGCAAAAAGTCTCATTACGTGACATCGAAACAAATAAAAACAACAGATTTTTGGATTACAAGAGTTTTTAAGTCCTTGTGGTTTTCGACTATTAGCATATCGTATAGTAAAAAGTAAAGTATTTAAATATATTGATACGGTTATTAAGAATCTAAGAATAGAGTCTAAATAATAAATACATGCTCAAACATAATAATAAAAATTACCAAAATTAATTAAGCAATAAAAATTTCAAAGTTTTAATTTTTATTATTTCTGCTGCCGTAAAGACTCATTTAGTTGCTGTTACTGTGGGACATATTGTCAATCGGAATGCTCAAAATAATAATACTTTAAAAAGAAATAAAAAATCAATGCTAACAATTTAATAAGTCCACAGCCGCATAATATTAACTCGGAAATATGAGTGATTTCTAGAATTTCTGTAACTACAAAGTTTTTGCGAAATGCGAAAAAAAATATTTTTGGGCTTTAGATAGATAGTTTAAGATATTCCAGCAGTACATTAAGAGGCAAAAAATACTATCTATGTTGTTAAAATATATATTTTTAGAGTGCAAATATTAATCAAAAACGTATTTTTTTTAAATTCTACTATAAACATTAACTAATATTAGAATATTCCGATTGTAGTCTATAGAATTCACGAAAACTGACGTAGTTTCAATAAATTTATTGGCTCAATATGTTAGCTAGTCTGATCTTATCTTATTTTAACACATTACAGGCCGTTGACTCAAATATGCGTCATTGTAAAACTATTGTTAATAGCTGCTTACGCGTCATTCAATATCAAGCGGAGCAGAATGGCTCGTGCAATAGGAGCGTTCTCAAGCGCTGATTGGTAAGAATAAGGGACGCGATCGCGACTCTCTAGGGCACTCTAAAGCACGCAACCGAAAGTTACCGAGCATTGAGTCCCTTGGAAACTTAAAAAATACGCTACGCTTAAAATGTGATCAATTGTTTCCCAATGCTCCTAGCAAAAAAACATTCTCTTGTAGAAATGTCTCAGAAAACAACAAGGAGTACTTCGCTTCACTTAGATTCTAGACAATAAAGCCATATTCGAGCACGATACGAACTAGCGTATCATACAGAACGCGAATCGGCAAATCTATTTTGAAGTGACACGCGCTCCGCATAACGAAACCGAGCATTTAAGACGCCAAATTGAAAACTTTGGCAATCAAATATAATTTATAGCAAAAATATATTAAAAATGATCATTGGATTTTGTTTAAAATAAAACGATTTTTAGATGTTGAAAACATCTTCTTTATATATACATAAAATAAATATTAGTTGAAAAACATGATATTTATCATTAAATAAAATTGCGGCCAGTCTTGCATAAAATAAACATTCTTTTAGAATTTTCAGTGGCTTGTAAAGTTTTAAAATGGCGGCTTTTAAAGAAGAAAAAAATGTTTAGTAACATATTTATTTTATAAAAAATATTTTTTGTTACGTCTAAAAATGTGTTATAGTTTAATTTAGATCATCCATTAAACTACCTTTCCATTCCACAATTGGACCACCCAATGATTTGTTGGTCTAAAACCGTCAAAAAGCTTTTGAAAAAATTGAAATATTATGCTATTAATGGCATATGTTATGGGCTTATACGTTTTAGACAGAAAGGGCTTCTATGATAAAATGGGACACCAACGTGAGACAATCTTTTCGCATATTTAGTCAAAGTACCGGCTATGTCAGACTTGAGATAAAATAGCACGTGCGCTCGGGATTGCCATCTAAACGGTCGTTCGTAATCTTCTCTAGTGGACAATGGAAATCTGATCTAAAACCCGCCATTCATTTATAATTGGCCGTTCCACCGAAAGGGATGGAACACAGATCTATTATGGAGGGGCCATAGTCATGATTTTGTTTACTGAAACTTTACTGACATACATTTAAACATCCACTTCGGAGTTCAGATTATCAGAACTTAAATAACTTTGGACCTTTTCATTTGCCCAAGAGAATTCCGAACTAACTTGAGACCCACAAAATTCTACCTATACAAAATCCTAATTATTATCACAGAACATAAAAGTTTGTATTTAAAAAAAATATAATAGATGTACTATTATAGATGTACCTTAATTTCTTAGGAATAAAATAGTTAATGAGCTCAATACTCGATGTAGAACATCGTTATTATTTATATGTATATGGTTCAATGTTATTAAATTATTAGTATTATTACTAAAATTAAAAATTAAATTAGTGACGCGATATAATTTTTAATTTAGATTTTTGATCATAGATGTCACTATATGCATTATTAAAATATTTAATATTTATAAATTTAATTTTAATGGCGTCTAAAGCTAACTGTTAAATGTTTATTTATAAATTAAATATTACAAATATTCTTCCTTGACTTTAAAATTAGATCCTAGTTATTAAATATGAGAATATGTATGATTTATGCTCAACCTGTAGGTATCGTATGGTTAAATATGAGACAGCCGGTTCAAATGCCGACAGGAAAGCAAGCGCATCTACCTTACCACAGCTGATCGATTACCACTTTACAAGTGAAAGGGGTAATGATACCCGACACGAGTGTACAGCGATTCGAATGTTAACGACCTCGCGAACGGTCTTGTACAATTATCCCTCATCATCTTCTTCGGCTACTGTTACATTTTTAACGATCGGCTGCTATTATCGAAGAACTGTGTAATTTAAACTCACAAACGAACGATTAAGTTGTTTCTGTGCGGCTAGCGTCGCTATAATAGACAATTGGTCTTGAAACCATTTAGACTATTTAGAGAACATACGAGAGAATCGATCGTGTGCTTCTTTCAAATTTATATCGAATAAATATGTCATTTGCGATGAATTAAAAAATACTTTGGCGAATAGAACGTCTCGGTGAAGAAAACGCGTGCTCATTGGCGTAAGACAAATGTGCTAAATAAGCACGCGTAATTGCATAGTGGTGGGAAAAGCCATTTTTGACATATGGCAGACGCTCGAATCGCTATTCAGATTGTTTCACATGAATATGAATGCCAGAGAAGCATATAGAAAAAACGATATGTGAAAAGAGGAATTTTAAACGAGCACTGGCGAAAAGTTTTATAAAAAATGGATCGCTACACTAGCGAATGAAAAGAAGCACTGATTTTTGTGCTTAGTTTAATTCTAAAGCAAATTAATATTTATTATTTTACTAATTCAATTATTGAGTCACATATAATATTATTATTGTGAAAAACATTTTTATTTAAAATATATTTTAAAGTTTATTACTCATACTCTATGATTTTTAGAATAATATACTTTTAATTGCATCGGCGAAACTTCATATTATTTTAAACAAGAACTACAAATATAAACACAAAACTTTTGAGAAGATGTATTAAAATATTTTACTTCAAAGAAAATCTTTGTTTTACCCTCTACCTTTGTACATAAATAATCAATGAACCAACATTCTCAAATATGCACCTTTTTAAAACTCCTTTAAGTAAACATAAAATTCCAGTTTTAATGGTTGAAAAACTTATAGTCATTTCCAGTTTCATACAAACTACATGAATCAAGTTTATAAGAATTCAACCTTTTTTAGAAAGCAGGATATAGCAATAAAATACATCAGGAAATAATGTATCGATCAAATCTTACTTCTCAAATATGCAGTATCGGTAAAACAATGATGTAGTTAAAAAGCATTTGATTGGATTTATTAGGCAAAAGATTTTGTGAATCTGAGTATATACATATATATGTATTATATATTCCACGAGTCAGACATGATTTTTTTATGTTTTTTGGCTCAAAATATTGACAAAACCTTTTTTTACGAATTTAAACTGTACCAAAAGCCGCGGAAAATATTAATTTGAGATTTGGGGAGGGTACTGTTAGTCAAAGAATTGTAAGGTGTTGGCTCAAGAAATTTATTACTGGCGATATTAACTTTTTAAATTAGTCCAGTGGATTGAAAAATATTGAGAAAGGTAATCCATAAACAATTATTTGTACACTCGCAGCAAACTTACTTCTGAAACTATTGCATGATGCATTAGAAAAGGTAAAAAAAATATGTACCATAAAAAACATTTTTCAATTAAAACCATTACTTGTAATGATAAATAGATTCTGTACGATAACCAGAATAGATTCCAATCCAGAAAATAAGCGCAAAAACATGCTTTAAGAATGGGAATATTCTGAAGAAATTAATATATGATTGTTTCTTAAATTACAGCAAAATCAGATGTAGAGAATTGAAACCATCCATAAAAAATTATTCATGAAAGAACCGACGTTTGTAAAAAAATTATATATGCAAGTTCTAATAAATGTTTAAAATTAAATTTATTAGAACTGAAAAATTTGCTCCTTCCACCAATTTTCCATATTATCACTAGACTAATTTATTAGAAATAATAAATTTAATGTTGATAGAATGATATTAAAAAAGCTCTTAACGACTTCACAAACAATAAAAATTAAGATTTTTCTAAACATGGAAATAGTTTATTGTTGAAAATTAAAAATAAAATGCTATTATTTTAAGTGGATCATTTTTTTAATATTAAAATTGTAGTAAAAATGTTCTTTTAATGTAAAACAATATAATAGTTAAATATTACAATTAAAAAAAATATTACCTGCTTACAAAGATTATAATTGATATTATTTTAAGAGAGTACAAATGTACATTAAATCGCGTAGCACAATTTTTTTTATATCTTTAAATTCAAGTAAACATTTTGAACTTTGGCTTGTATTGCCTTAATTATAATAGCATTTTATTATGTTTCATTCATTCATTCTAACCTAATATTAAGCTAGTTGTTGTAATTTATACGGTAGCGTCTTTATTATTACAACATATTTTACAGCTTACCGCCCGGGTTTTTTACGCAAACAATTATCTTTAAATTCCCTATAGCTTGTAAACCACTTGATTTTTCGCATAAATATATTGAGACATACCTTTTGTAAATTCCTCCATTAGAGTATATGACGCACCCCGAATTCAGGAATTCCACACAAATAAAAAAATGCACTTTATAATTGAAGGAATGCAGTATATTTTGTCTCTTCTGAACTATCGACCGAAACGTATCGCGAAAATTGCACTTTTTTTAGTGATATTTTGTGATTGAGATCTTAATTTTTTTAAATATTTTTAATCACCCAAAAATGAACGAAATAGATGAAACCATTTTGGAAAAATTTGATTCCCAGTGATTGTGAATATAGTGATATGTGCGAAAGTGATTCTAATACAAATGATGATGGTCTAATTCAATCTCAGAAGATTGGAATGAATTTGATATAACTAGCGATAATCAAGATTTCGATGGTATTCCAGGGGAACAAGTGTTTCCCAATAATAGTGAAAAAATCGAAGAAATACTCAATTTATTTATTAGCGATGATTTTTCGAAATCATGGTTTCGGAAACAAATTTATATCATCGGCAAACATCTCACAAATACAAAAATATAGAAAAAACCGCACAATGGACAGTAAGTGAACTGAAAAAGTGGTTTATATTATAATCATTATAGTTCATAAGTTCAACAATCCCCATAATCGAGACGCCGATATTTCGAAAAACTATGTCAAGAAATAGATTTAGAAGAAAGAAATATGGAATATTGAATAGAATGGTTTGCTAGTCGGATACTGGTTATATTTGTAATTTCAAATCATACACCGGAAATGCAGAAATATTAGTAAGCACGGTGATGAATGTGCTAAGCCCATATCTGGACAAATGGCACCAATTGTGCCGCCAATTTTTATAATAGCGCTTTACTCACAAAAGATTTATTTTTACGGAAAACAGGACTTTGTGGAACAATTCAGAAAAATAGGGGTCTGCCAGAATACCTTAAAAATATAAAATTTAAACCCCTACATATGAAACATGCCAGAAAAGGTGAAACGCTTATACGAATTTGGAAAAGAATAAGAGATTACAGAATGATATTTACTTTTCATAACAGCCAGATGATAGACACGGGGAAAAATCAGAACGACAAGCACACATACAATATATAATGTATAATGGATAATAAATATATGAGGTATTGATCGCGCCGATCGATACCTAGTTACTTAATAAACAAATGAATAAACAAAACGGTTGTTTTTTATTTATTTCAATGCGCATTGTTTTATTCGTTCAGTGTCTATCGAAATTTGAATCGTAACGGTAAAATTTAATTCAAAGATTTTCTTTTGAGTAAGGCTAAAGGATGGATGCAGAATTCAGTGAAATCTATCGATTCTGACGATAGTTCACAAGTTTCTACCACATCTTGCCGTACCCATCCATTAGAAAGGCTTTCGGATAAGCTGAAAAAGCATCAGTCAATAAAAATTAAAAGTAGGGAGTAATATGTGAGAAGAAAATGTCGTGTTTGTTCTGCACGTCGAATAAGGAAAGATACAGCATACATGTGCAGAAGTTGTGAAATTTTTCTTCAAATTGACGAGTGTTTTTATACGTAACATAAAATATTGAAAAAGATAAAAAAGTGTAAATAATAAAAATAAATATAAATAGTGATATAGTGTGGTGTATAAGTGTAATGGTGAAAATAAATGTGTTTGTGACAGTTGTAAGCAGAAAAAGGACGCCGAAAAATTTGGTAAGTGCAAATTATATTGTATTATAAACGGATATTTTTTATAAATCGTTCATATAAAAATTTATAGAAGCATTTAAACATGCATATTATTAAATTAGAAATAGCTAGTTTATAACTATTGCAACCTTTTTCAATTTACACAAAATAATAGGAATGAAAAATATATAATTATTCGTTAATGATTTTATTCATCAGAGATTCTTTTAAGCACAATAATATTATTTTTTTCAATTTTACAATAAACTAATACGGTGATAATTTATCTGAATTGTAGCTTTTTTCCTCTGGTTTCTTAATTTGTAAATCGTTGCGTTTTTCTAAATAGTGAGGAAATTTCAAAATAACAAACACCCGCTAAAAATGGTTTGATTACTGTGCTATCTAATTTATCTACATATACCTTAGCGATTTTATTTTTTAATTTTGCAATAACATACAGAAATTTAGGTTGAAATACCTCGTTAATTGATATACTATCATGTTTCGAATTATTTTGATTGGATTGGTTTTACGTTTATATAACCAGACAGTTTGACCATGAAATTTATTTCTGTTTAAGAAGTGTAACATTAAACTTTATTTTTATATGAAATAAATACTTATGGTTTATAAATTTCATAAAAAAAATCCCATGCCTCAAAAAGGCGACGTCTCATTGAATTGGTTCGCATTGCAATAAGACGACTCTTTTTACAAAAAAATTAAGTAAAATATAATTTATATTTCATTTAATAGTACGTAGAAATAGTATACACGATTTTATTGCTTTTGACGTGAATTTTTGACTTCTGAGAAATGATAATTGTTTTTGCACCCTCCTATTGATCAATATTTGGTTTGAATATACTTTGAATAATACTCTCATATCAGAATTATGTAATAATATCGGTAAGAATAGCTATTTTTTTTTAAACCATAAAATGGAAGTAAATTACAAGCAATCTATGGATCAATATGGAAGATGCGACATGAAAGTTCTAAAACTATAATTAGTTTTAGAACTTGCATTAGGTCAAGTTGGGTTTGGTTAGTTCGTGTTGGTTAGGTTTGGGTTTGAACAGAAAATTAACGTTTCGCATCTGTCAATTTTAGTTTCATAAATATTTTAACGCAGTATATAATTTTACTAGCGCCTTTTACTTATATATTATACTATTTTTTTTTCACATTATATTTTTGCTAATATGGAAAATATGGAAAATTTGGAATCATATAATATTACTAGCCCCTGTCAGATAAATTATATTTTCACTGGTGAAAATTTATTCCGATTTGCTTTCACTGAAATTAAATATTTTTTTAAAAATGGATATTTTTATTTTAGATTATTTTTGAGGGATAACTCATAAAATGTTAGTTTAGAATTAAGAACGTCATTTCAGCTTTGTTCAGGAAGGAGGCCAAAGTCAGTGGTCATTTTTAATAATATTTCGATTTTATTAGGATTTATATTATTTCATTAAATGACGTGCATTTTCAGACTAAATTTAAGGGGGAAATATTCCCCAACCTGACATCCCTTCCAAATGTTTGTAAATTTGTTGTTACTATAATTCTTTTCAAATAGATTTGCAAATATTTTTTTTGTTCGAACCCGATATTTATCGTGTTATAATTTTAAGCTTTATTTTAGTTAGTCTAAATGATAAATTTAATTTTCTACCTGTGTTATATACAATCGTCGACAAAATTACAAATATTTTGACTATAAAACTGTTGTCTGTTTATTTTTTGTACCAGATTTAATTTCATTAATTACAACAAAAGGATCAAATTATTTTTACTAGTTTATTTTTTATTTCTCAGCAGAATTTTGTATTTCCAGATGTTTCTCAGAGTGCCCAATAGGCAATTAAAAATATCTGGAAATACAATATTCTGTAATGACCAAAAAAAATAAACTGTCCAAAAAAGGTTCAAAAAAACTTTTTTTCACTTTATAACAAATTTAATTAGACTATAGATTTTGTATAAATTTACTAAAATCACATTCCATATTAGAGAATGAATCACTATACTCACGTTTCAAACGAAGCACTATATACTGTTTAATTGTGAGTTTTAACGTTCGCGGATATTATCACTGATTGAAAAGTGAAAATGGCCGATGGTGTAACCTGTTAAATGTTATCCTGATTTGCTCCGAGCGCGGGCACCGACACAACACTGGCGGCCGCGCTGCTCACTCGGCGGCTCTTTCACGGTCGTGAAAAAACTGAATTCGACTTTGAAAAAGAGCTCGCGAGAGAGAGTATATTTTTCCCGCCACGCCACCTCAACATTGCCCGTCTCAGTCTGGCCAACGTGAGCGCGCGCAGCTCCGCCTCTCTCTCGCACCTTTCACTGTGTGCTCTACCCGCTCCGTGCACTTGAAAGTGTACTCTCGGATCATCCTTCTCCGACATGAAACTTGTTTCTCGCTCGCTCGCGTTAATAACCGCAGTAATTATTATTATAAATGCAAAACATTTTGCACGACCGCGCCGCTGCGGCGCCGAAATTCGGACACGAAAAAAGATGCATTAATTATTTCCCCTCCCTGCGTGAAAGGCTACCGATTGGGCCATAGCAACCCTCGAATAATGAATGTAATAATAACTGAAATTTTTCACATACATTGTATATTAATGCAGCATCAGTAGCATAAGTGACATCTTCGATATCTGTCTGACCCAATTTTTTTTTAATAAAAACGTACGTTAATATTATTTTTATCACAAAATGTGAAATTACGGTGTGTATTTTCCTAAAAAAAACACGATTTTATCAAAATTGTTCGAATTCTTGGGTCGGTTTTGCGTCTCTTTGTAAAATTGGTATACATAGGTAGGGCTAGCCGTATCATCAATTTTGAGGGGCGCTTGGAACCCTTTGTGTAAAATAAACAAAGTCCAGCACAACTTGAATGTGTCGCTTCAATGAATCATTCCTTAACGTTTGTGTTTGTCGCAATAAATCAAGAAAATACATAAAAAAAACTATGGCTCATTCGATCCTGTGTTTTCTTCTGACAGTCCGTTTCGGAAATAATAGGTGTTTCAAATTTCGTTGTTAGCAGTGAATCAATTTTTTTTATATCTAGCCCCTTTTTAAAGTTAATAATATTTTTGCTATAATAAATAAATTTATTTAGATTTAATAATATAAAGATTCCTTATGCAATATATTTACATAGTTTTAAAATGTATTACTTTGATATTGAAAATTACAAACATTTTTTTTCTGTGTGTGTGTTTTGATGTATACGCAATTAATTTAATTGTGAATTTTAAGAATGAAAACGTTGAATGTGAATGTGTATTTTATTTATGTATTATTGTCACAAAATTGTATTCGTTACATAACCTTTTCTTGAAGGAGGGGCTCCGCGCTTTATTCTTGCGTACGTCCAGAGGATTTTTCCATCGCGACACAATGAATCGACATATTCACAATCGGTTTTGAGACTGAAGAAGTGTGACTTTGCAACCAAATCTGGTAACAATTATTAACGTTTATAGATTGCGACATATATAGAGAAATGTAGATGTCACTATCAGGCGGTCAAGTTTAAATGGCAGGTCTTGGAACTCGGAGAGTCTTAGTTGGCGTGTCGAGTTGTATTATTGTTGGCTGTGATTTCGGTGGAGCAGCTGAGAGTTTTCGAGGTGTATTTTCGTGGTGCTCTTTGGACAATCCACTAATGTCTCTCATTTTGATGCTGTTTCCTAGCCTCTGTTCGTCTCTGCTGCTGTGACTCAATTGTATGTCTCCAGCGTTTTCCTTTTGCGTCTCTCACGGCGTCTTTCCCTTCTGTTACCAAATGTCACATATTTTATAATGCTGATTCGAGACAACTCTTGAGAAATGTAATAGATATTGATTTTAAAATCTTGAAACCGTTTAATTAAAAATGTCTTCAACGGTGACTTTTTAAAATACAATGCAAAGACGAAAAACTAGACTTGATTTTACACACAGATGTGAGGTGGTTAAGCCAAAGCAAGTTTTTGCAACGATTTAGATATTTGTTGGACGAAATCATTAATTTTCTTGAAAAAAATATGATCTTTAAAATCTGCTTGACCAAAATTGGCTGTGTGACTTTACAGGAAAACTAAATTTGTTGAATTTAAATTTACAAGGTAAAAACAGAACCACCTATGATTTCTGTGTTTATATGACTAGCTTTAGTTATGATCCAATATCTCACGGATAAATATTTTGACATATTTTCAAACATTAGGACTATTTACAAAAAAATACCCGCCATTATTTTAACGCAGAAAAATACATGTCCAAAATACAGAACATTCTGGTTCAATTTATTATATTTTCAGAGGTATTTAAAATTGATAAAAAGCGCTGAAAACTGAAATTCTTTTTTTGTATTTGTATTTGCATTTGATTATTTAAGTAAAGAAAGTGATTTCGAAATTAGATCTGACAGTCTAAATAAAAAAATAGACTATTTAAAAAATAGTTATGGAGAAACAATACATAAAATGAGTCGCATTATATAAATAATAATATTCATTAGGCGACAAATGTTTTACGCTTCAAGTTTTCGCAAGTTGCACAGATCCAATAGACCAATAGAAAGGAAAATCTGAACTTAATTAAAAAAAAACGAAATACAAAAGAGAGACTCTTTTTTGTAGAAATCAAGAAACAATGACTTTTGCATGGATGGATGAGTTATGACTATTTTAAGTAATTGGCATACAAATGAAACAGTAAGAAACTTGTTTCAACAATTTACTATACTAATTGCTGATGATAATATGCTCTTTCTTATTGTTTTATTCTTATAAAGCCCTTATGGTACGAATTAGCTTTTTAATCGGTTCTGAATTCCATCATAATCGATCGTTTAATATTAATTTTCGTATCATAGCAAATCACCGACTTTTGAGCCATAAACCATATTTGAGCTGTTCTTACTGAAAAAAGCCATAATCATATTCAGCACTGATGTTATGATTAGCTTGTGTAAAAGATACATATAATTCATATTAAATGAGATACTGACCCACACTTAATTTATTATTTTAAGTGACAATATGGCAAACAAGTATAAAAAATCATAGCGTATAATATATATTTTATAATAAATTTACATAACTAAATATGATATATAATGTCAAAAATATTGGCATTGAAGTTGCCCCATTGCTTTTCATTTAAACACAAATAAAACATGTTTATAAATGACAAATCCACTGAAGCAATTACTGCTTTTTTATTGAACAGTTTGAATCATTGTAAAGATCAGCTTTGGTATATCTATTTTTATGAAGATAAAAAAAAATCGTACTGTGCGGACAAATAATAATTACGTATTACTACACAGTATTTACCGTAAAAATTTGATTGTAAATATATATTTTATGAATCATACTGCAAATAAAGCATTAGATCATATTTTTATGTGTTTATATAAATTTACTATTAAAAAAAATATGACGAATAATATAATTTGTAATGCATATATTATGGGTTTTCCGTATAATTTTTATCCGGTTTACTTTCTTTCTCAGATAAAGATTTCATGCCCTTGAGAATTTTTCCTTATATTCCACTTCTTGATAACTTATTATTTTAATTAATAACTAGCTATACATGAAATATTGTATACAGATTTATAGTGCTGCATGCAATTGAATATATTTAAAACATCTTCCAAACACACGATATAGATGCATATATGTATATACAATACATAAGAATCGCTCATTAGAGTGCGCAACGTGAGAAGTAGAACTTCCTTTTAAAATATAACACAGTCAAGTTTAGATTTAGATCGAAGTTTTTGTTAAATGTTCTATCTAATGTGAAATTATATATAGAAAGTCTTTTTAACGATATTTTAAACAACTTTTCTATACCGATTTATACAGAAAGAATCTATTTTAGAGTAATCGAATCCATTTGTATAATAAATGGATTAAAGTCAAGATATAAAATATGTTCTGCCTTTCTTTCTTTTATGTTAACCTAAATACTCAAGACAAGAAGATTACACTGTAATAAATACGCCTTGACCTGTGTGAGAAACAATGTTGCTATGGCTTGCAATTCGCCAGTATTTATCTTGGTTGCGATATTGATATAATATGGCAAGTTATTAGTAACAATACTGAATCAAAATTTCTTCACAACAAAGTCGGTCGTTTTCTGTAAGAGTTTTCACTACAAAAACGAGAGATTGTAATTTGAGTCGGGATTAGTACGTTTGTGGCAAACCTCAAACTGTAAGTTTTTAATAAACACTTTAAATTAAATTAAAATCACACCACTGTTTACGTATTGTAGATGAGAACGAATCCGACTATCTGTAACTTCCCCGTGGAACGGTCACAGAATCACTAACGTACTACAATGAAGCACCTGCCGTTCGTAGTGTTAAACTTGTTTTTATCGAAGCGTTTTTTTTTTATTATTTTCTTTCACTCTCCATTGTTGTCGCCGCTCAGAATGCATCTATAAAGTTTCACAAATACACGTGTACAAATTTACTGTAAGATGTTACGATGGTATGAATGTGTTTATGTTGTTACGATCAAAGATGATAGTTAATGAATGATGTCATTATTGATTGATTGATTAATTTTTTTTTCTTAATTTTTGTCAATCTCACAATATTGTGTTCATTTAAAAGATGGTTTCAAATGCTAGATTAGCTTACCTTAATTAGAATATTTTAATATATATATATTTTTTTTTAACTTACCGAAAATTTCATGTTAAGAATTGCTAAAATTTGTTTGAAAAATCGTGTTATTGAAATTTAATTTAAAAGCAATGGTATTTATAGTTACTAGATTATCTTTAGTTATCTTTTATCAAGCAATAAAAAAATCTAGGGATTGGTTTCATTGCTAACATTTTACTAGAATAGATCTTGACTTGAGTGTAAGTAATTAATATTTAGCGATTTGAAAGTGCCACTTGCTTACTAAATATTAAATTACTGAAAGTGTATGTATAGTGAATTGATAATTTTATTGTATTGCAATAACAGCACACAAATCGTAGCATTGACATTGAAATTGTGAAAAAATCATGAACAATAAATAATGTAATCACCAATCAATTCATTATGCATGCGATATGCGAATCGCCGAGATTGTGTAACTGCGAAATTTAGAAAGCGAAACTCATCCGCTGATATACACATACATCGATACACCGTTCGAAAATATCAACGGCTTGAAAATGAAATCGAATGGCAAATCGCGAAAAAGCGTCGCTCGCATGTCATCCGCCATATTTTTTTTTATAACATTGAAACGGAAAAGAACACATTATTGAAGGGCAACGTTCGTTAAACGTATCATTTAAATGTGAAAAACGTTATCAACAGTCGTGGAACTACGTTCCGTGACCATCACGAAACGCACTTAGAAGTGGCGTTTTATCATCACGATAAGTCGGCGCCATCTTGTGCCACCTTAGCCACTTGACACTTCGTGTCTGTCTACTGAATCTTAATACTTAAAATATTACGCATTTCGTGCATTAATGTGATATACTAATAAACGAATTTTATAATCGCACGTGAGGCGATTCATTGCGGAACAATTTTCTTTTCAATTAGAATTTGTGAATAATTCTCTGTCAGTTGATGACAAAGTATGATGTTTTTATCTAATCCTTTGGATCTCTACACGTATAAAATGCACTTGCCAGCACAATAACGACATTTTGTTTATTGCGCTTTTAACGCTTATTGCCTCAATTTTTTTTCTCTAAAGCGATGCGTGAATTTAAATATGCGCTCTATATTTTACTGTAGATACAGACTAAAAATATTGGTTTTTAATTGAAACAAGTAAAATAGTAAACATGTAGGTATTGTACGCCACCCATCTCCCCTCTTATATTATTGTTGGCTGAAAGTAAAATTAATTGTTATTCTTAAACATGACCAGTTTTTATTAAAAATATTGTTGTAAAAATATTAAAAATTCCAGAGTATTTTTAGGATTGTTATGGTTAATAAATATTTTGATGTTTCTTTATATAATATCAAGATAAATATGTTTGCTTGATTTAGGTAAATTAAATCTTGGTATATATTCAGTGGCGTAGCTAAGGAGGTGCCGGGCAGCCCCAGGCGGCACTTGCTTGGGGGCGGCATATTCGCGATGGGATCGTCTAGTGTAGTTCTTAACCCTGAATTCACTAAAACATATATAAATCCACGAATAACATGAGCTTAATAATAACCAATTTATTATTTTAAGAAATGCTGATTTTATGACCCTGCAAAAAATGTATGAGGGGGGGCAATTTTAAGGATCGCCCTGGGCGGCACATACCCTAGCTACGCCACTGTATATATTACATAATGTTCTGATGCGAAAGACCTTGATGACGCAGGCCCTCTGTGTGGCGCAACTGTAGTTTTTGTGGCTCTCTGGGAGTACGCAGTTGCTCCTGGAAGCTCAACTGGACTCACACTGTAGTACTAAACAGTTCTAAAGTCATATAACTGACTGAAATGAAGTGAGAAGTGTGAACTATCTGTTCCGTGATAATTTTCTGACCTTTTTTGTGAGAAAATAAGAATACATTTGTCATCTGTTGCAAATGAACAATTATATATGATTTAGGCGTGAATATAAAATCTCAGTCCATTTTGTTGAAAACAAAAAATTCTGTTTTGGATGAAGTTCTTAACTGATTTAAAGAAAGTTTCTGAATAACGTGTAAAGACAGTGATTCGGCTTATAAACTCTTCAGAATTGAAAGTCCAATCTCAATGATTAAGGGCGGTAACAGATTTTTTGTTATTATTATAAAATATAACGTATCTGCATAACAGTGATTCAAAAATCAGTAAATTTTGATAATCTTGCTACTTTATGTACCCTAATTTGTGTTTTTTGCGAGTGCTGTGAAGCTGGTAATGTACATTGTTTATTGAATATAGATTTGTTTTACGCCGACGAGAAAAAAACTGTAAATTTTGACTGTTTTCGCTCTGGCCGAATTTCTTTGCTGAATACAGTTGCATTAGTTGTTAGCATATACTGGTTTAAGGGTGTTTTATATTATTAATAAATTTCCGTCGATTGTTTAAAATATTATCTGATTAGATGCTGTCTGCTGTCTGAACTCGTTTCTGATTACCGGCCGTCTTATTCGTTTGATTGTTTGATAATTCCGATGTAACAAATTCCCATAGCTTTCATAATCTTAATTCGAGACAGCTCTGGCAAATCACAGATGCGGATGTTGGTGGGCCAATTGCATCCCTTGATCACGTAAGAAGTAGATGACAATTGCGGTTTTTATACATGATTTTATTGCGCATCCTGTATGCACACAATAATAGTTTTTCTGGTGCTTACAAATGGTTAACGGATGTTAGAAATCTCCGATTATTACGCAATCGTGTCATCTTATATTGTTAGGCCTTTTTATAATAACACATAATATTTAATAAGTAGTAACTATTAATATGCTTCAGATTATTACAAATATTTTTGATTTTATCAATCTTCTTTAAATCCTTAATATTATTAATCACCTGTGATGTTGCTTATTATTTTAAATCAAATATTTTTTTGTGTGCCATTTTTACTATAATAAGACAATGCTTAAAATTAATATTATATTATTTTAATTGGGAATAGATTTAAACTATAGTTTCTTACTCCTTTATTATTTTAATTATCATGAAACAGTCAAAGGACCAAATTTAGAAATGATATGTTCGCTTAATTAATTTTTTTTTGTATAGATCATGTACTCATAAGGTATTGTACCAGAAAATCTAATTGTGTATTTATGAATAAAATTTAATTTCTATCTTATAACACACTATGCTGTGAAGTACATTACATTAGAGACTGGGCGCTTTATAATTAAGTAAGCGTTTTTGTGTTCCAAATATATATGTAAATGTGTATATAACGAATTCGTTAACGCAGCGATTTAGACGAGAGAAACATCGCAATAATGAAAATTCGCACAATGAAATAATTGCCGACGCGTAAACCTATTCATCAAGTGTTGGAAAGTGATCTCGTCACCTTTCAAGAGGCACTCTTCATTTGATGGGAGAATTTCCCAGGTGCCGTGGAAATTGGTTCACACTGTTTAAACAATTATAACAATGACGATATGGCTTATACGCGCACTTTTTTTACAAATCAAAACGCGACAATTGCACATTTTTTTTAACACATATAGTAGATATATGTTTACGAAACAAAGGTGGAACAATAGGCGTGTGTGTCTTCTAGTCTTCTCCTATGTGAAGATCTTCTCTTTCGTATGAATCGAAATTTGTGGAGTGATGAAAGAGGCGGTGCATGTGCATGTGCTAATTGCTTTGATATAATGCTTTGTTTCCAAACAATTATCATTTCAATTGCGTCTATAAAAAATGTTCATTATCATATTATTCCACATGTGTGTTAAAATTAAAATCTTGAAAGAGAAATTTATAAATGTTTCATGTGTTATATTATATATAACGTGGATAGAAAAAATAAATCATGCTTATAAATATTTATCACTGGCAAATTAAATAATTATCAAAATGTGCATTTTTATTTATTTATTGCAACATTCTAATTTAATACACATTCATAAACATGTTACTACACACTTATTATTTAATAATTAATCATAATAATTAGGAATACATATATTGACAATTAATTATTGATTTTACACAGCAGTTTTCATTACATTATACATTTTTGTATAATGTGTAAATGGAACGCAAACAATCGCAACGTAATGTTCTAAATTAATTTTATAATGTTTATAATAATAACATACATAAACTACATATATCATTGTTCATCTACAGATTGAGTATTTATACATATTTAATTATAATATAATTTACAGAGAAAAGCATCGATAAATTAAATCGCAATTTATACATAATAGAACGTTTAGTGTTATACGTAATATAATCCTATAAATGATGTATTATATTATATATATAATATAATTTATAATAAATACATATATAACGTTGTGGTTTTTTACTTTCTCGTTTCAAATTTTATCCAATTTATTTTATGAAAAAAATAAAAATAAATCCGTATCGATCGTGCATGGGCTGCTTTCACTTTATTCGAATTGGAAAATGTTCAACGTTCTTCGTGCATAATGTTTGATTGCACTGAAGGTTTATTACTGAATTGGAGTAATAAAAAGTAAATTAATTTATGTAATTAAAATAATAAATAGTTATTAAACATATTTTCTTCTCTTACATAAGAAAAATTATTCATATTGTTTGACTCTCGATTATTTATTATATTTTGGCTAGATTATGATAATTGTAATAAATATTGATAACAATAATTTGCAGAAATTACCATAGGTTTTGAGAAAATAAATCGCAATATTTTTTAAATATTGCTTAAAGAAGAAAATATGCAATACATACATTTGAGATCACAATCCAATTAACATATAAATGTATACATTTATAAAATCATAATTAAATAGAATATTATAATAAATATTATAGAATTGTTTTTAATTAATTACTATCATTAATTTTACACCTATATGTTTTTAAAACATTTATCAACATTTTTAATGTTTAACAGCAAAAAATATTAATAATTTTAATAGGGGAATATATGTATTTGAGATAATTAGGAATAAATGTAAGAATACATATCACATTAAGATTGAATGATAAATATTTTTAATTCACTGATTCGGATTTATTTGCCCCTTGTAATGCATACACTTTTTGCATATATCGTCAACCTTTTTGCGTATAGGAGAACTTTTCTCGCTCTTAGAGCCATTTTTAACAGCAATTTTTCCCTTTGGTCTATCTTCATCTTCATTATTGAACGATCCTTCACTGAACTGCTGCAAAAATCTCTTCAAATAACTGCCAGACGATGAAGGCTTAGAAGAAATGGGCATGAAATCATCCGCTTCTTCCTCCTTCGCCTCTGTCTTTTCCAGGCTTTCTTTAAAATATTGATCAACTTCCGGCATGCTTTCGTTATCTTTTATTTTCAATCCGTTAGTGTCGTCGCCTTTAACTGAATCGTTTTTAGTAAGAGCATCATTTTTATGGATTTCTTGAAATGCCGGTAGAGTGGCATCTACCGACTTGGACCTGTAATGTCTACCGGCAGATTGCGGAACGAGTAATTGGTTCAGATCGGATATTTTCTTTAAATTTATATCATCTTGGTTCGGTATGTCTTGGTTAGAGTTTGCGTAAGATTTATCTCCCTGGCTGGATCCTATGTATTTGTTATTAAATTAAAAATATTTTGATGAATCAATCGTATTTTAATTTTTGCTTCTGCACACAGATGTCTACTCATGTTTACCTTCGGACGCTTGATATTCTCGTTCGTCTTCGTTCATCAGACCGAGATCTTGGTTGTTATCGGCGGCGGATGCCAAAATTCCTTGAACCATATCCATGCACGAATCTAAAGAGAATTGTTTTCCAGTTGTCATCATTCCACGTATACGCCTTCTCATTGCTGAATACAATAGACATTTTTAATTTTATCTTTAAGCATAAAAGCAAAAAAAATCGTCTTAGATATCAAAAACAACTTAATAAATAACATATAAATACAGCAAAATTTTCATATATGCTATAATCTAATACTTGAGCTATCTTATCATTGAATATGTATAATATGTAATAATACATAAATACTAAAAATGATGATTAAGTATTTTTATTTAAGATCTATAGTTGTACCAAAAAATATATAATTATCAAGTTTAATGAAATCGAAATATACTTGCTATACATAGGTACAATAATATTACAAGCATAATTTTGCTACAAAGACAATGTAGTTCAATTCCCTCAATATTTTAAAATTATATGCTGATTTTAGCTAGTTTTTTTTAAATGTCGCGATTTTGAGATGTAGTCAATTTTATTTTTTTAATATTTTTACATCGTTGTTTCGCCAGAAATATTTTTATTATTCAATTTCACTAATTTAAAATTTAATTTTAAGCCCTATATAATATTTTTTTTATATAGAAAAAGTTTTTTTTATTTAGTGTAGTTTTTGGATATGACGTATATTATTTTCGTTAGTTGATTTAGTCAGAAAAACAAGAGATTTACGTAAAGATTGCAATGTACGTATTTTTTGGTATAGTAATATTAAACGTATATTTAGTATCACTTTACCTATTTAACCTGTTGGGTCTCGTTTTTTAAAAATATTTTGCAAAATACTCAAAAGTCATTTGTATTAAACTTTTATTATTGATTATGATAGTATGTTAAACACACTATACATATAATTTATTCGAAACTAGTTCTAAGCTCTACAATATAAATTTTATATTTAAAACTACAAAAAAGTGGGTTAGTATTTTATTTACAATATACTAATAAATCAATTAAATAGTGAGACGATTGCATTATTATTTTTTTCGTAATGTTAAAGTTCTTCTCATTGTCTTTTGAGCACAAATGTATTTACTGTATTTAGTTGGAATCTAAATTATAATTAATTTGCAGCACAGATTAAATAAGCTAATTTTCCATTTGTTAATAACTTTTTTTTAATGCGTTTGATAATTTTATTAAATAAAAAATGTATAGTTTCGTAATCTAATGGTAATAAAAAAAATTAAACTATAAAAAAAATATTATTAAAAAATCTAATAATAGTACTAGACTTTCTAATTTAAAAAAATAATATTTTAATACTGTCATTTTAAAAAAAAAGGGTTCTGAAAAATACTCAAAAGTCATTAAAATTATACTTGTATTATTAATTATGGTTATTTATTTTATTTATTTTTAAATAAAAAGTGGCTTAGTATATTTTTCACAAAATAATAATTTGTTGAGCCTTTTGGTGTAATTGCTTTTTTCAGTGTGTATAGTTTTTTAAAGTTAAAGAGTCTTTTGCTATAGTTGTGTTAACTAAATGTACATCATTGGCTTTTTGCCACAAATTTATTTACTGTATTTAGTTAAATCTAGTATTTAATTAATTTGCAGCACAGATTAAATAAGCTAATTTTCAATATGTTAATAGTATTTTGTGTTTGATAATTTTGTTCATTTTTTTGTTTTAACTCTGATAATAGATGGCTTAGTATATTTTTTATTACAAATTAGTAATACAACTATAGCCGATTGCTATAGTTGTTTTTATTAAATATATATAATTTGTTACTATTGGCTTTTCGATACAAATTTATTTACTGTATTAAGCTAAGTCTAGTTTATAATTAGTTTGCAACATAGATTCAATAAGCAAATTTTCAATATATTGCTAGCTTTTTTTATAATACGTATAACTTTTTGTGTTTGATGATTTTATTAAATATCAAAATGTATAGTTCCGCAACTTAATGTTCATAAAAATAAATTCAACTATAATAAACGCATTATTAAAAATCTAGTAAAATCAATTTTTTGATTAAAAAAATATTTTTGTATTTTCTCATTAAAAAAATGGTTCGACAAAAGCTATTTTAAATACACTTTTATTTCTATTTATATTAAAAATAAGTATTTAATTTCTTCAAAGCTAAGTTTTGAGCTACAAATTATAATTATAATTATTTAAGAGCTCATGTTTTAAGCCTATTGAAGAATTTTTGATGTAATTGTATTTTTTAGTTTAATTTTCTATATCATTGTATTTTTGTATTTGATAAACTATATTTGGCTAAAATAATATTTGTAACAAATTCAATATGTTACGACTATTTTTAATTCACGTATAGTTTTTTTATTATTAATGATTTAAATTAAAAGCTAAAAATTATAGTCCTGCATATTGATGAAATAATACATTCAACTAAAATCTCAAAACAGCAATAAAATATTGATGGCTTAAAGAGAAAATAACCTTTAATCAAAATACACATGCTCAAAAAATTGCTATCTCCAAAATATCCAATTAATCACATTAATAAAAAAATAAAAACTTGAAATTTTATTTTCATATTTTTAAGTTGTCTATATTTATTTTTTGTTTCTCCTGTAAATCAGTTTTACACTTTAAGCCATCGATATGACAATTTTTTGTATTAATTTTTGATATTAAAATTTTAATTCATCATTAAAATATAGAGCTCTAATTAAATTCAATATATTAAATGTAAAAGCATTGGTTTATTAAATTATTTTTTTAAGAATATCGACAAACTAAAAACTATCATTTTGTAAAATATTCATTAAAAAATTAAATAAAAAAATTTAATATTGCTGCAAATATTATTTTACAGGATAATATTTATTCTAAGCATTTTTAAATATTTAATAATACAAGGTACTAAAGCGCCTAATTGAAAAAAGTACAAAACAAGTTTTATTATTTAATTAATAAAAATGCAAAATAACCAGACAGTAACATACATATATAAACGAAAATAAAAAAATTCACAACACACTATATATTAATTAGAAAAAAAATGTTTAATAATTAAAATATATTTCAAATTTACTTTACATTACAAAAATATATATAAAATACATAAAAAAATAAAGTGATCCTCATCGAAGTGTAATGGTGAAGTACTATATAAAAAACATAGTCCTTAAACATTTTGGTTTAGCACCTTTAACATTTCAGTATATTCTTACAGCAGCTTTATTTTTAAGGTGAAAACTATTAATTTATATTAAATAAAATAAATATTTTTTATTTATTATTTTCTGCAGATCTTACCCACAGCTTCATTAGAAAAAAATGTTACTTGTATTGTTTACCTCCAATTCAAAAACATTGTCTACAAACGTATATTTTTTTTATCAATGGCTAGTAAAATCCAATACCTTTTGCATATCAGGCATGCCAGCAAACTTTATTTTAGAACTACACTGATTGACGAACAAATGGATACATTCTCCCTTCTTATAACATAGTATATATTAATGTCAAAAAAATCACAACAACAAAATCAAATTGCGTATAATATTTTTGTTCTATATAGTGAGTTGAATTATTTTTATTATTATTTTAAATATACCAGTATTAAAATCCCTATACTATTTGCAAACTTTCTCTGCATGTAACTCTTAAATCGAAAAGCTTTCTCTCTGTTCCATTTCTATTGCTTTTGACGTGAATATGCGAGTTTTGAGTAGCGAGTAACTCTTATTATTTAATATTTGGTATTAAATACTAATATTTATACTATCCAAATGTAATACGTATTTTAAAATTTTCAACATTACTATTTACCATTAAAAATGGTCATTTTTATAATGAAAGAAATAGGAACTAAATATAAATTACATCCAATTAAAAATACGTATATATGGGTTCATGTCTATAAGATACTAAGTGTAAACGATCAGTAATTCTGGATTACTGAATGTAGAATTATATAATAATATTCATTTAAAATAGTATTTGTAGCTGATAGATCTGATAAACGTTATCTTTCGAAGCGGAAAAACCAACTATGCCAGTGATTTTACATTTAGATTAAATTTAATTTAATTTAGAGTTTAGTTCTTTGTATATTAACAATGTAGCATGTCAAACCAACAGTTTTGAAAAACTATTTATTTTAACTGATTTTTGATATAATTTTTATTTTATTATTTTCAATCATTGTTTTGTATGTATATACATAAAAATAATATGGCTTTTATTTGAGAGATGTTATAGAGAATGTTCCTATTATTCATTGCGTAGTTTATTTAATAATTTAATGAGCAACTATCTTTTTGGAAAAATTATTGCCATAATTGTTCCCTTTCAGGATAAGAAGTAAGCACTGTTTTTGTAGTAAAACAAAATGCGAAATGCCTCAATCATATTTTTTAATGATAAAGTAAATAACAAAAAACATGTTAATGGTTTTAATATTTTGGATTTATTTAGAAGTATTTTGTAAGTTGACTTATTTATATTCAGATAAATCAGAATCAGTTTTTTACTTGACAAGTACTAAAAAACATATTTCTGTTTGTAAATCTGTTATATCAAGTACCTTTTTTTAAAAGGATATAATTCAAAATTATATTCTACATTTTTTAAAGGACCTTGTGGTAATAGTATTTTTTAATGCTGAATAGTTAATTAATTATTCAATGAAAAATATTGCCTTCTCTATATTCTGAACATTTTTTTTCATTCTTTGAATTATCTCCCTTTAAATCACTCCAAAACTAGAACGATGCAAATTAATTTTAAGCCTTATTTCACAAGTTTAAAATATGTTCTAAATACAGTTTACAATACCTGGACTGTCTCTAGTCTCCAACTGCAAAGAGCTGAATGTTTCAGCGCATTTTGTAAGTAATCCACCATAATCCCTGATCGCAGCAAAGCTTCCGTCTACGATCTTCGGGCTCATAGGACTGTTTGCCAACAACAAACTGGTTCCAAAAGCAGCGTTCAATTCGCGCGTTTCTACAAAAACAATTCACAAATAAACAAATCGATAATTATTAGTAATCACATAACGCATACGTTTTAGAGAAACTCTTGTTTTCTTAGTAGGTTGAATGTTTCCATCTTCGGTGCCATATTCTTCCATCAACACTTCATTAGCGACATTCCGTATTTCGGCCCAATCCTCTATTTTATATATAATGTATTATAAATATAATTAATATAGTATTATTAAGCGTACCTATTATATCATTATTGGTGGTTTTAGCGGATGTTACAGTGAATCTAATCACATATCTACTTTTCAAACAAGCTGGAACGCAATGTATACGTCCACGTGCGTTTAATCTCTTGAGCAACCTTTCAGTTAGATCGTTAGAGCCCTTTAGTCTAAAAACGACCATTCCTAAAAAAAAATATAGCACTATAAAAATATTCTGATTTAATTTACATATATATATATTTATAGAAACGTGCCTAAATGCCTTGCAGCTGGAATTTCAAATCTGTAATCCGCCAAGACTAAAGCTTCAAACTTTTGCGATAATCTAACTCCCTGAAATATAATTTAATTAAAGTTTTTAATTCAGTTTATATATTATGATGTTATATACCTCTCTAATGTGCTTTTGCAATCCGCTTATACCATAGTTTCTTATGACGAACCACAGTTTCAAAGCCCTGAATCTCTTACTCAATGGTATTTGCCAATGCTTTTGAAAAAACATGTTATTGTAGTGAAAATTTAATTATGCATAATACAACAGCGATATAATTTGTTACTGATAATATTAAGATTAATTAAAATAGGACTGTAATAAAGAGTTGAAAATCAATAACAAATATATGACCACCTTATATAAAACGATGACGTACCATGTAATCAATGGCATGACCTGCAATATACGAGATAATATTGACATATAAAAATTCAATACGGATATAATATATGTATGTATATCTACAATAGATAAGGTTATCATAATCCTATGTTCTTTGACTCACCAGAATTTTCATGCTGCAAATATATCGGATTGACGTTGAATGTACTGTGAAGCGATTTGCTGCTCTTGACCCTAGTGTTTTTTTTAATAACATATTATTTCTCATTGATAGTAAAAACATAAAATAGGAAGTAATAATGAATCAATAATTTATTTACCAAAGAGCGGTGCAATCGAAATGCACCATTAACCACTTTGACGGATTGAACGATAAGGAGTCGGCGAATTCAATGCCATTCATCCAATGCCTATATATTATTAAAAAATACTGATTAAAGTATGTATGTGTATGTTTCTAAAAAAATATTTTTTGCCACAAAAATAAATTGATTCTTGTAGTTATTATTTTTTTTTGTACACTTTACATCTAAATGATTTTTTAATGCTACAAAGTACATACTGTATTATTTTAATTTAAGTCCAAAATATTTTAATTATATAATCTTCAAAGAAGATTGTATTTTTTTTATTTTAAAATTCGACACTAAATTCTGTTTTATATATTTATTGAAATAATTGATATGATCTGATGTATTAATGTGTGGCGTATTTTTACATGCAATATTTTGATGTAATTACACCATATTATATAATATATATATTACGTACTGAATTCAATTGTATATTATGATACTTATTTTTTATAGTATCGTTATAATAAATCGCATGTTATAGTAATTTCTGTCATTAATTAATGTTTTTTGATTAAACTAATTACTATTAGTGTTATTAATTCAAACTGCTATTATGTGAAATAATCGGAAAAACTAAAAAAAATAAGTTTTCACAATTTTTGGAATTATTCAGTATCATAAATAATATAAATACACTTTAAAATAAAGTATTTTAAAGTTAATATATAAATAATTGATAATTATTGCTGATGAAAAAAACATTTTAGGTGATAAATATATTATTATAATATAACATACATATGTATAATAAATTGTGTTTTAATAAGAAAATGTCACTAAGTTAGTTGTTAAGACCAAGTAAAGCGGTTAAGGACAAATAGTAGGTAAAACAGCCACCAAGTTCACGGTCAGAATCGGGACTATTCTTTTCCGGCTGCCTATACAATACCATTCGCAAAATTGTAAATAAATATAATTTTTAAATTATTTAAGTTTTACAGGCTACTCACTAAATTTACACCAAAATATTTTAAGACATTCATAATTTTAATCATATTTTTGCTAACAAAAATATTTTTCCAAAACATCTTATATGTAACTAGTTCTTACTATTACATATTATAAGATTTGAGAATTTAATATCTACTAGTGGCGGCTCCTTGCAGCGCCATCAGTTGAAACTATGAATAAAATAACATATATGTAGCCCCCAATATTTAGCTTCGAACCGCCACTGGTTTCAACCCATCTCTTCTAAAGCACATTACCTAAACTCTGGACACACAAAAGCACTCCCCGCATATGCAGCGTCTATGTGTAGCCAGAGCAATTCGTCCTTGCAAATTGGTCCAAGTTCTTTTACGTTGTCAAAAGAGCAGGCGCCGGTCGTGCCCAAGGTTGCGCACAACTGAAAAATGTAAAATATTGCATCGAAATTGCACACGAGACATTGACCCGAATAACGTTCAGTGTACAAATAATTTGTACGTGACGTAAAATCTTTGCAGTCTTAGAATATTTTTTTGCGGTCCAGGGGTGACGAAGAATAACACATTTCCCTATTACGCTCGTCGTTGTTTACATTACTCCGAACACTCGTATCTTAACAAATATTTGTGTACTTATGATAATAATAATCATTTTATTAATTTTCCATTGTATATATCCAATGTTTATTGATGTTATTAAATTATCTTGCAGTGTGTAAAAGAGCTGCGTTTTTATGCATGATAATCACATAATAAAAGTACAAAAAAAAGAAAGCATGTATTCTAGACTTTATTTTTTAATAGATAGATTTTGCTTTTAAAGAAAAGATAATTTAAAACTTTAATTTTATAACTCTTACCGCTCTCCATAGTAAAATTCATGGTGTGTTCAACCAATGTTTCCATAGGAAATTTGACTGCAGAGGCTATATACTTAAATATGTTTAATGTGACGTAATAGCAATACCCTCTAACAGAATTTTGAGCCTTTCTAGCTCAACTTATAAGAATAACGATCTCATACCACTGATATTAAGTAATATGAAAAATTTGAAAATGGAAAAAATAAACACAATGTGTTGCTACATAAAAAATTAATATCTCAAGGATATTTATGATACTTTCATGGAATAATCTCTATACAACAAACAATTAAAATTTCTGAATGTGTATAATAAACTTTATACCTTCAATGTTTAAGAGTATTCTCCCAAATGCGGATTCCTTGTCTTTAAAAAAGTACCTGAAGTTGCTGTGGAGGTGGTCGATTGCCAACAAACAACCTTTTAGCATTGATAAATGTCACATTGTAACATTTTACAGACCTTCTTGCCTGGCGTTCCATTTAATATTTCGGCTTGAAATACTTCCGCCTAGGATTTATAAGTGACATTCAAGCTAGTTTTAAAATATAGTATGCACATCGATACATTTTTCAATAGGGCGTTTTAGATGCTCGGCTTCGTTATGCGGAGCGCGTCACTTTAACAAGTTTATAGCTAATCACGTATCGTAGATTGTTAACATTCTCAAATATTACTCAATCGTCTGAAAGCAAAACAAGGTACTTTGTTATTAAAGAGCAACTTTGTTATTAAAGAGCATAAGATATCTATAGCAGAAGGAATAAGGATCGTATCCATATTTGTATCATAGGAGCGTGAGAATAGAGTTAATTGTATTCTCTACGTAGCGTGTATTCAATTATTACTTTAAAAAGTTTCTGAAAATGCGAGTTAAAAGTGCCTTAAAGAGTCGCAATTGCGTCCCTTATTCTTTACCGTTGGAACTAGGACGTAAACGCTCGAGAATGCCCCCCTTACACGCGTATGAAATATTTATCATTATGTCATTATGGTCCGATTTGTAATAAATAAATATTTTGCCATGTAAAAAAATTGTAAAGCGAAACTTTAATTCAAAATTCTTAATCGTTACTCTAGAAATATACATATTTATAATTTATATAATTAAAAACACATATTTATAATTTATATAATGTCTTAAATTTTTTTTTTAATTTTATCGTTTTTTTTTATAGGTGAATTTTTATGCTTTACTAATTTTTACATATATCAAATACAGTCCGGAAAATTTATCGCCCACAATTCACCGCCAGCAAGTAATCGCTAGCAGTTTATCGCCGCGTCAATTGATCGCCTACAAATTATATTTTATCGCCAGGCAATACGGTTTTTCTATATGTGTTAATTTTACCATTCGCGCAGTTTTACTAATATTGATTAGTAGAATTATAAATCAATTGTTAGATACATTTTAATTGGCCTAGTTAATAAAATTATATTCATACTATTTAAAATGTAACTTCACTGTAACAGTTGCTTTAAGACGCAAAGTTCTAAAACTAATACTGTTTTTGATCTAATTAGTTAGATTAATTCGTTTAAGTTCAATATAAAATAGATATTTCGCAACTGTCAAATTGAATTTTATAGACATTTTAAACATATTAAAATACATCTTGATTTAAAAAAAAATTAGGCTTGCCACACTGTCAACCAACCAATTAATAAGGGAGTTTGTATAAATTCATTTGTAGGTTGTAAATTATTTATGCATCAATTGACGCGGCGGTAAACTGCTAGCTATTAATTGCTAGCGGTGAATTGAGGGCGATAAATTTTCTTAGACTCGTACCAAATCAATTATTTATTATCTAAATACTGTTTCACACTACAGAACCACTGATAAAAAAAAACACGAATGGTTAAATTTAGATAAAAGCGTTCTAATATAGGTGCATCGTCTTTTTTTTTACTTTATTGTTTAAGTATTTAATCCGATCTGAAAATCAGCTTATATTTGGTTGCTATCATTTTTTTTTGTAATATACAAACCTACGCGTTTTATTATCGCTAATATTTGGACATTCAGGAAGGAGATGATAAAATCTCTTAAAATTAACAATTTAATCTTAATTATCGAGCTTATCGATTTTGTGTTTACCGATTTCTTAACGAGATAAGTGTTATAATAAATCTTCCACAATCGCAAAACTCAAAAGAGTACTTAACGTATTTCGACGTGCAAAAAAAGATCAAACAATTAAAAATTTATTGCTCTTTCCCCTTATTTTGTATATTAAAGTTCATAGAGAAACAAGATTATGATAAATTATATTTGTAAAAATCAGATTATTTGATTTTAGGATATTTTCTATTTTATTAACAAAGTATTATTTATTATTAATAATGTTTGCTATATTCGAACCTTTTTAGAGATCAGGATACAAAACATTGATCTGCCAAAAGAAACGGTATTCTCAAATATGCACCAATATGTATTATTTATAATAGATAAAATCTATAGTAATTTCCAGTTTAATACAAAATACAACATTAGTATGATAAATTACGTTTTCTTAGAAAGCAATATTGCTAAAACAATGAAATAGTTGAAAATTCGATAATGAGCTTATTTAGCTAAAAAAATATTAAGGAGATGCTTTTAAACTAACAGTTAATTGCTGCCTATTAACTAATTTTTAAGCAAAATATATTAAGGCATCACATACTTTTTCATCTTGATAGTAGTAAATCATAAATATTTATAATATAGTTATACTTTATTCTGATTAAAAGATATTCTTTTTATGTAATAAGTGTGCATATACAATATTTACTAATAAATTAATAAGTTATTAAAAAAAGTTAGTTTTATAACATCAAAAATATAAATATTGTTATCGACAGTTAATATTGTTAAAACAGATAACATTGAAATGTTAAATAGTTTGCGGTAGAATGGACTTATTTAATATAAATTTATAATATGGTTTAAGTCCCTAGTTTTATAATGGTTGATGTATAGTTAATATTACTTCATCGATCGTTGAACAGATGCTCACCATTGTTACTGGGGAATTATTTATTTGCCGCTAAGTAATAAGAATACGTCCCTGTGAGACCAATTTGTCCCAGGGACGGATGGGGGATTAGTTGCCCGCGAGACATAGATCCTTTCGTAGCGTCTTGGACTTCACTTTTTAACGGATTTTTTCATAATATTATTTTTACATAGACTATATTTAAACATTGCGTTGCAGAGATGCTATTTCTAAATAATCAGAATAAAATAGATAAAGTATTTATTTTTCAATATTTCTTATTGTCTGCACAAGTTTTATTTTAATAAGACTTAGTCATACGTATTTAATTTAAATTATTTTATTTTTTTAACAATCATATCGATAAACATTAATCTTGAATAAATATTTTTCTGCGTACGTGTGATATTTGTACCTTTTCTATGTAAATATTTATTAGAAATTAATTCCGATGACTTTTAACACGTTGCTTAAATTCGAGTTATTTGACCTTACTAAGGCTCAAATCAAGCCTTGACATTTGATTAATAGTTAGTTACTATGATATTGTATTAATTACGTGTTTGTCAACTTATATTAAAAATAAATAAATATCATATATAAAATTAATAAAAACTTACCCAAAATGGTATTAGACCATTGCTACGATCCTTCTGCAGAGCTTCTATCAATTTATCGCCCCTAAGGCTCAGATTGTCATCAGATTCGATGTATCTCATTCTTACTAAGCCTAAAATAGTTCAATTAAAATTATATGGCTTAATAATATCTTAACCTCTACTCAAAATATCAAATTAATACCAATCAAACCAGCTTTTTCAACAGACGAATGAGCCTGATCAGAACAATAAGCTACTAATCTAGCGTTTATATCAGCATCTTCCAAATCAGGATTAGTCTCTTGGAGTCTTTTTATGACTCTTGACCTTCCAGCCAACAGACAAATCAACGTAGATTCACTAGCTGTTGTCTATAAAAAAAATATTGGTACATCATAAAAGCAAGTATTTAAATCAATCCAGTGACACTGACTTGAATAACTCCTCCCCCTGGACTTTCGTTGTTCAGTTTCAAAAATTCTTCAGGCAGACCTATCATCTTGCCCAACCAGTTCATCACAATTGTCTCCAGCTCGGTACAAGCCGGAGAAGAAGCCTACATTAAAATCAATATATGGTTTATCGGATTTTATCATATTTATGAAAAAGTGGTTTTTCTCAATATGCAACTCTATCTAACGTTATCCTTATAATCTTTTAAACGATTGTGTACTGTGTGTCACAATATTTGTATTGTTATATTGATTGCTCAATAGATATGTATTACATTTATCCATTCATTATTACATATTAAGTACTCGATTATCATTTAAGTGTCAATTGCTTTTGATAAAAAAATTATGGATAACAACAATGAAAATACAATTTCATTAAATTATAGACATAAAAAGTACTAACCCAAGTGAATCCTAAACAGTTGATGGCATCAGCAAGCATATCTCCTAACAAAGATGGATAAGAATTTAAAGCCGGAAAATAAGCGTGCATATGAGGACTTTGCCAATGAGTCACCTAAAAAAATATCATGTTTTATCACGTGAAATATATGAGGCAATGAATCAGTGATTGCCAGAAATTTTCATCATTGAGCAATAGATACTGTAATATTTGATAGCACAATGAGGTTTATGAAATATGTCGTATATTTTATTTTTATATTACCCCTGGCATGATAACCCTTTCTACATCAGCCATTATATCGTGCCATTCTTCTCCTTCCACAGGGGCATTTTCTGGTAATAAGGCATGTAGAAATCCTGGTTGAACGTCTGGGAAGACACGACGAGATGAAACAGTATCCAGATAATCGGCTATGTAGTCAACCATCTCCTTTCCTATTGTTATAATTTTTTTAATATAACAATTTCAATAGCCACAAAAAATATACTCTCAGAATGATAGTGACTCACTTGACTATCTTTACATCTATTAAAGATAATATACGTTGATTACATTATTTCGGAAAACGACAATTTTTTCCATTGACATATTAACAAATGATTGAATATAGAAGAATTCCACGACATTTTAATTAATATTACAGAAAAGTCCATTTTAATAGATAAGTAACACATAGTTTCCAACCTCTGATGAAATGCATACGCAGAATACAATAATCTATTTTTTAATTACAACTCTCTTTCTCTTTTAATCAAAGGCTGTAACTAGCCATTCGAGAGGCAAAAGCAAAACTTTAATCGGAAAATCGACGAGAAAAACGACGGCGCTTTTCAATTTGCTACCACAAAAGCGTAAAGGACCGGCAAGGGTCAAGGAAGAGACGGTTGTTATATATATATATAAATAAAATAGGTATATACCGATAGAGAATAGGATAGCAAATCCCGTACGGATAAGCGTTAAATCCTTGCATTTACATCGATGCGAGCAAACTGTGTCAATAAAATTCTCATAGGGAGACCTCATATGTTTTTATTACGTCGCCGAACAATCAATTGCCTGATAGCTACATAGACAATATGGTGTTAAATTGTTATATAAATATCGACAAAGGATCGAAGCTATATAAAATGAGACACATACAAATGTGAGTCACTATCAAATTGATTTAAAAATATTGGTAATACATTATAAAATCATTAAAGGCATACCATCAGAAATGATTTATCTGTATATTAGTTAAAAATATGCTTACCTCGTTTTCTATACTCCTCACTATTCATCTTCTTAAAGTTACTACAACTTTCGTTATGTATATCTATAAATTAATAAAAATACTTTTAGAGCGATATATAAGTAAAATAAGTTTATGCTTTTTGCAAAAAGATTATGCTTTTTATTACAAATTATAAATACGTAATGTGAAAATATATAATAAATTATGGGAGTAAGTTTTTTAAAGATTAAATTGCTAAGAAATTGTCTGTGAAATATGCTAGAATTGCTTTTAAGAAAAAAATACTGGGTTAATGCGATAGTATTTTAAATTTAATTTTTATAAGAGGATGTAATTTATTAGATATATTTTTAATTCCATTCCTATAAATATAAATATATTTATGTTGTATAGCATAAAACTCGTCTAAAGTCATTAAAATAATTATGCAAGGAAAAAATAAATAGTTATTGCTAGGTGCGGAGTCCAGAGAGAATAAAGGATGTTATGGAAGTTTGATTGGTCAATATTAAAACTTTTTAGATCAGTTAATAGTCTGTTTTGATGTGTTCATCATCAACTTTGATGGGATCACTAGTGGGGTTTATCTTCCAAGATTAATTCCTCGGAATGAAACTTGCTGAATTAAGAGTTTTCATTTAAAACCAGTACAATGGATTGGTATAAGTCGCAGACAATTAACCTGAAAGACCTGGGTTCAAATCCTATATGGACCTTTGTATTTTTCAATTTCTATCATGTAGATCGGTATTAGTGGTTATTAAATGATTAGAACTCTGATCGATCATCACAGATTAGGTTTACCCATATTTTCATAATCTCACAAATCTGATGAATAATTAAAATCGAGCTAGCTCGTCCATATTAGGTGTTACAAATTCAGCTCATTTATCTTATATGTATTAAAAAAATATGATCGTGCATTTCTAATCACTGTAGTTATTCTTTCATGTTATTTATGAATAGAGGTTGTTGCACGACCGAATACAAAGTGCTACCAAAACGGTAATATCTTTCACATCAACCCAGTTGTAGATAAATGCAATGGTATTAAAATCATATTAATTATGTTTTTTAATTTTTTTTATTTATTTATTCATTTTTATTAAATTTTCGGTTATAACCTGACCTTTAAAACTTATGCTATTGATGCACATGAATTTTTGAAAATTCCTTGAATGATTTTTGATGAAAAGCTTGAATTTTTTTATGTTTAACAATGTGTTTATTTAAAAAATAAGCAACTTATTATAATATAAAATTATACGTCTAATTTTTGTCATAAAACATTGTTTATAACCGCTAGTCATAAAAACAAAGCATATCTCTTTAATGTCCATATTTTCTCGCCCCAATAAAACTGCATATTATTTTTTTTAATAAATCTTCCGTTGTAGCCTGACAGGCGTAATCCCAATATGTTACAACGTGTAAATTTGTACCAACTGAGTAAATCAATTGGACATAATAAATACCTACAAATAAATATTAACCACCAGACTGAAAGTCCGGAAATTGGTGACATCTATATTATTAATTATAAATTATTATGTGACATACAATTTATAATCAATATATGTTACTGCAGCTGGGCCCGTTTTTTTTAATACTAGCGAAATTTTATAAATAAAAATTCGAGTGCTGCTTCCGGGGCTCGAACCCATAACCTCTGAGTTACTAGTCTGAGATGTTACGGACTACGCTATTCAGTCCTTTAAATATGAAATAATACCGACTCTAATATAAATATAAATAAGAATAGTGTATAATTTTAATATATAGCTAATAAATTTAAATATAGAAAAATAGTGTTTTAAATGAAATATAAAATATTTTAAAAGAATTGCATTTATAAAAAAAAATAATAGATAAATATAATTATACATAAAAAAATACTAAAATGAAAATAGATTATAGTATATTAAATTGTACTTAATAAATTTAATATACTATAATGTTTTAGACAAAATTGACTTTTTATTTAAATGTTGTATTAAAATTAATGTAAGTTAGATATAAACGTAAATCTTTTAATTTATAAAATTAGTTTTAGGTAGTACCAATATGGAATATTTAAATTTTATATTATAAAAAAATATAAAAATATTTCTTATTGTAAATGTATTTTATTTATAAGTAAAAATAGTATTCTAAATTATTAGTTTTTTCATATTTTAAATACATGATATCATATCAATATAGATATGTAAAAAATGGTGTAAAAAATAAAATAAGAATTGATTTTATAAATAAAAACTAGATTAAAACAGTGCTAATCAAATCAGATTTAATAAATTTTATTTACTTTAGATATGCTTTGTGAGAATAGATTATAACTTAGATGTAGCTTAATATTTTAGTAAATACCCTATTGTGTAAAAAAATGTTGATATAAGTATTAAATAGAATAAAGAAGCTAGTAATAATGAAATTAAGATTATATAAAACACAATAGTACTGCCTTATTTATTTTATTGTGAATAGATTTTATTTTTATCCTATACTGCAAAAATAATCTAGGGGTCGTTACTTATATTAGTTATATTTAGTATCATTATTATTAATACATATTATAAAACAGATATGAAAATATATTGTTAATAAGATATAGTTCATGGATATAAAGAGGTAAAAAATAGTTTATTAAATAAAATGAATGGTACAAGAATGGGATAAAATATTATAATTGGTAAAACAATGTTAATTAAATTACATATATATATTAATAGTTTATTTTATTACTAACTGAGGTGTATGAGAAAAAAGTTAAATTAGATATATACAATAGATTTAAATTTTAACTGAATTTAGGAAGTCGAAACACCATTTTGATTTAAAAATGATAGAATAAGTAAGATAAAGAATATGTTAAATATTTTTGTCTCGTTTATTTGATTGTAATAGTATTTTATTTTTAATTAATAATGTATTTTTAGAAAGATTCTGAAATATTCAGAACAATGCGATCATAGTAGTTATAAATAAAATAAATATCGTTGGCTTAAAGTGTAAATTTGGTTACTTTGGTAATTTAATCTAGATATACACATGCTCAAAAAATTGCTATTTCCAAAATTTCCAATTAAACACTAAACTTGAGATATTGTTTTACCCTATTTCCAAATTCTCTATTTAGTTTTTTGCTTCTCCTGTAAAGTTATGTCAAATATGGAGTTTGCAATTTTACACTTTAAGCCATCGATATGTTAGTTTTAATGTTTAAGTATTGTAGATTATGTGTATTGATTTTTTATATAGAATATAAAAAAATATGTATATGTTATGCATCGATATAATTTAAAAACCTGAAATTTAAATTAAAATTATACAGTAAAATTTCATAAATTTTATACATATATGTATATATATATAAATTAATATATATTATGAAAAACTATAATATAAAATTATTTATAATTATTAAAAAATCTGATTCTTGTGAATAAGAATTTATTTTTGGAAATATCAAAAGCTATATTTATAATTCATGTAATTAAGTAGATAAAAATTAACAGAAAAAATTGATTATAAATATATTTTTACCGTAGTCAAAACTAAATATACAAACATTTATCATAAAGAGAATAAATATTTAACTTACCCCTATAATAGCCTCTATCTATAAAATACACTCCTATTCGTTTTATGTAACATTTTTATGTCAAAATGGTGTAACATATTTATTTATTAATTTGTCATAATTCTTCTAGAATAGATATAGATGTATTTAACTATATTATATACTTTTAAAACGCGTAAAACTATCCTATCATGACTGAGCGAACAACAAACTGAAGTTGAAGCACATTACTAATCATATAATCTACTTGGTAAATTGTACATACTAATAGTTATATTGTGTATCATTACTTTAAAAATTGTATTAAAATAATATGCTTTGTTAATAGACATAAAAAACATTTATATACTACATTTTAGTATATAAATTAACAAACATACTACCACTTTTAATTGAAATATAATATTTTTTATTTATACTAAGTTTGTTAAGTTCATTCATTGAAAAATAACAATTGTATTACTTGAATTCTAAATTTTATATAGTGTATGTATGTATATGGTAGAAAATATACCACAAAATAGGGCAATGTATAATATATTTTAACTTAACAAGTATTTTACCATTTTACTACGTAGCAATTTAACATTAGTAAGGCTTCTGATAAAAACGCACCTCGTGTAATACTGAATAAATTAAAACCTTATTACCTTTTATTATTAATTAAAATATCAATATATTCTCTGGATTATCAACTTTGAATACACGTTTTATTTTATTATAATGTTAAATATTATTTATTTATTTAACAAAATGAAATTTACAGTGAACCAACCGAGTTTGCACGCTAAATTGGATTTCAACTACGAGATTTGGAGTCCGAGTAGCTTTAAAGTACGTTTGGTTCGATAAGTACATTGTGAATTTATGCATGCATATATATTTTACAATGCTCTCTTAAAAGTTAATTTTTTTAATATATAAGATAAATTTTGGATATAAACGCAATCTCAATGATCAGTAAATAATCAAATTCTTATCTACTGAGAGCTTTTCAATCATTTGTAATATATATATACATGTATATGAATTAAATTAAATTAGTTGTTTAATAATTATTAGATATCTAATAATTTATTAAAATAATATTTTGCAGGGTTTTAAAATATTCTCAAAGCATTAAACTAAATTTAAAAATCTTACCTTGTTTAGACAGCCAAACACTAGATATTTACTTAAATATTTAGACTTTCAATGGGAAACTCCAGGATGTTGATAGACAATTTGAGTTGTTCCCGGTCGTGACAAAACTCGAGCAACAGGTCTCATAGTGTCTTCCTTTTATATCACTCGCACACCCCCACACGTTCCTCTCTCCAATACTGCACTGTATAAGGCAGGGGTAGCCAAACTTTTACGCCCCACTGAAATTAGTGATAATAATCTACCAGTGGCTAAATATTGGGAGAGTTTTATTATATATAAATAATATGTACTAATGTAAAATAATATCATCTTAATCAGAGTATATTTATAGTTATACTTTATTAATTTATTTATTTATATACACGTGTGGGGCATAGCAGCTTTAATGCACTCTGCACAGAAATAAATACATATAATAATATTTACAATCATAACGATTAATGGCTAGACAACAATGCATCCAACAACTGCGAGTACAATATTATCCAGTTGGATAAAAAGCTTGTTTGTACGAAATAAATTTGAATAATATTTACAGAGAACCTTTTTATTTGAAACCAGATTATAATGATTATACAAATAAGACAGTACCCTCGAGCTATTTAATTTTATTGCATATGCTGATGGAATATGCAGTCAGCTTGAAATAAGGCGCTATTCTTTCTCTAAAATAGATCATGTAATATTTTTTTTTATTCTAAATGCTATTCTAATTTAAATTATCTACAACCCTCAATTAAATGTATTTAAAGAAATACGTTAAGATCTTAGGCAAAACATAACAATTATTAATAAAGCATAAATTTATTGATATAATTAATAAACATAGTATAACTCAAAAAAAACTCATACACATACATTTTTAAGAATTGAAGTATGATAAAGTTTATCAAAAGCCTCTTCAAAATCAGTGTAGATTACATCTACCTGTTTGTCTATATCAAGTTTTTTGTCATTTAATTAAAATAAAACAGAGAAAATTCATTTCTGCTGAATACTATTATATTACATAATTTTGGAAATATGCAAAATACATATTAATAATAATGAATATTAAATAAGTCTTTGGTTTCGAGACTATTTATGTTCTACTCGAGCTACCAGAGAATATAATTTAATTTCAAAAAGGTCTATATCCTTGTGAGACTATTAAACAATTGTACAACTCTGCATACGGTTGGCATAATAACGTTTTGTCATCTATTTGTGCGCCCACTTTGAATAAATTGGCACGAAGACTTCCATTTTTCACCAATTGAAGATGTTGAAAAGATGCAGTGCTGCATGACTGCATATACCAGATAAGGATTAACGTCACATAGTAACACATTTTCATGATAATTTATGCTTATGAATATTATATTGTCGTTTATATGAGACATTTTACTAGCATATCTGGAATTGATTCATGTATCATGTAATTGCAGTCCCTCAATCTTTTCGTGTAGGTTAGTAAACAAATCACTACCCTTATCACAAATATATTTTAAGGATAATTTTAATCAGAATTAAGCATTACAAATCGTAACAGATATTAGATGAGTAAAAAAATCACGTTTTTATTAATAATACAAAGTGTAATTTCATTACATAATATATAATGTTTGTACTTTTCTATTGTATTTTTTAAGCATTTTTCATAAAATTATAAGGGCAGAAAATGCAATTTTCAGAGAGTTTTATTTTGTCATCTTCATAATTTGTACTTGTTTTATCATCTAAAAAATGTTGCATCGATCTGATGGCACAATATCTGGATGATAATTTTCCATATCTCTAATTTTCATAAGGATAATTCACATAATTGTTTTTCTCATACGGTCAATCTAATTGATTGGAGTTTCAAAATTAATTATATTGTACAATATGAGTTGTGAATTTGTATAATAATAATTCCTAAGACAATCCGCAAAAATAAAAATGTAGCAACCTTAACGCTTTTCCTATTTCTGTCCACCTCACAGGTTACTCCAAAAGGCGGCCAATAGTATGACCTCTCTTAGACGATTTCATTGGTTGTTGCTAGACCTTCGATGTTAATCGATGTCACCGTTAAACCTGGCCCTAAAGATAGCATTTTAACTGATCAGCTGGTGTTTGTATTCTCGCAAGTCTGCTACGTCCGAGTGTTTGTCGCGGAAGTATTATTAGGTTGTTTCTGTTTCTAGAGGAAACCTCCTTACTCCCATTTTACTCATACTCTGCCATTTAACTAATGAAAACTCTAGTACAATTATTATAAATTTTATTAATTGACGACTTGGCTTTTCCTGGAATACAGTATATATTGAATATCTATATACACATCCAGTAAACAGGAAAATACTACATAATATAGATAACTTTATATAAACCAGATACATATTATGAATTAATTTTAAATGTAATGTAAATCTCATATTTTTAATTATAATTAATAACAATCGATTACATTATTCCTACCATTATTACACATATGCAATAAAAATCTCACAACTGCAAAATAATAAGTATCTTAAAAAGCGTCTCGAGAAAATTTGACAAAAAGTAACATGAGTAAACATTAAGAAAATCCAGTCAAAATAACATGTTAGATCTATACATACGGTTGTTTTTTCTCCCTGTAGAGTTAAACAATTTACACGTATTAATACAAATGCTGTTTCAATAAAGAGTTAACATTTAAAAATACTATTAACAAAAATGTTTGCTACTTCTATAAATTAATATTTATACGTCTGATTATTTATTATAAATTAATCAGACGTGTCCGTTTTTAATGGTTTCTTTGTTTTAAAATGTATATATGCAGAAATGTAGAATAAGTCTTTAAAAATAATAATCAAAGGAAGCGATCAACCATTACTTTGTGTAGTTGCTGTCTTGATTCGTTCTCTATTTTATTTTTATAAAAACAAGTAAGGTTCAGTAAAGTTAGTTTCATTCTCGGACTTATACGTATATTTAAATCAAATGTACAAATATATTTTATTTATTCAATTATATGACTTATACTTTGATTAACACAGTTTCACTTCACGCAATTAAAAAAACATGTTTTTTAAATACTCTAAATCAAACATATTTGGTTTCATGCGTATAGCGCAGCAATGTACAATCGCATGTGTTTAATTTCTTACTCCCACTTCTTGACCTACATCTGGAACCTCCTCCACTGCCCATGCGGTGTGTCCTGAATTGCCCACGTGTCGCTGAATATTTAGATCGTTTAGTTTATAAGAAACGGTTAAATACTAATTGATCGTTTTGTGTAATTCAAGGAACATATTTAACGCGTAAATTGAAGGATGCGTGTATATACTTAAAATTACTCAAAAATACATATATATTCAATGTCTAATAGTAAGTAAATGTGGCATCCGATTTTTTTTCTAGATTATAATTGCCAAACATTTTGCATTCCATACACAAAATTATTCACGCCCTAGTTCAGATGCGTCATAGAATCAAACACTTGTGCTATAAATTTGTGAAAAATGAACTAAACTTTTGTAAATTAATAAAACAAAAAAAATATGCATTTGATATAAATATGTTTATCTATATTTGATTTTCGTTCATAATACTAATTAAAAATTATAAAATATTTAAGATACCACAGCTGTCTTAAAAATGGCATCCAGAATATGTGCAAATGTCACGTCGCTACTGTTCACTATTTGGAGGAATTCTTGTGACTGACAGACAGGCACGTGTATTTTCTGTCATACTGTATTGAACAATGAAAAAATATATTTATTCGAAATTACTGAACCATAAAGCAACAAATATGTTTACAAAAACAGCAAAAACTTTCTTACGGTGAGCTGTAGCGTCATAAAAATGGCATAGTTTATTTTGTCTGGAATTTCTAGATTAATGCAACTATTTTCATCATGCGCTATGTATCTTTTAAATATTATTTTAACCGTTAAAGACAATGCGTTACATTTAAAACTCTACAGAGCCGTGTAGTATAGTTTACATATAATTTTACAATATATAACCTACTCATTAATTTTTATATGAGATTTTTATTGAGGTATCAACAATAAAAAGGTAGACAGAAATTAAAACTAGATTTTTCTTACTTTGTCAATAAAAATATTTATTTATATAAAATATAATTAAATTACCTATGTTTTTACATAAAGACTAGATTACTGAGGTTGGATTTTTTAACATAAGTAAATTTTTATTTTTTTTAATTTGTAATACTACAATATTTTATTAAATACATTAATAATTTAAAATCTGAAATTTTATCAGTTACACATCTTAAGACATATAATGGCACATTAAATAAATAAATAATAAATGATATATATTTTTATGGGAGAATGTTCATATAGATTCCTCTCTGTCTATAGGATAAATCAATTCAATATTCACTCGCATTAATATGATGGTAAATTTAAAATTTCAAACGTTGTATTTCCAGGTGTAGAAAATGCTCCAGGCGGTAATAGGATTCCTAAAAAAATATTATACGTTAGTACAAATCACATTCTTTAGTAAATGTAAAAACACATAAAACTGTCATAAATATACTGCTAATTAATAACTAGATTTGATATTTTTTTAATCTATTGTTCATGAAAATGTGATTATTAAAAGCGATAACCTTTAAAAGTACATTAAACTGTTATTAGATATTAAAAAGATTATTTGTTGTAATTTTATCTGATTCTGTTTGTATTTAATAAATTCCTTTATCTGCCTCTCCGGCATCACGATTGTAGTCACGTTCGAGATGCTGCTCAAATATTGATTTATGTATATATAAATTACAACTCTTTCGATTATTTTATTATGAAATATATTCTAGTGTACCTGCAATACACGCTGTCATGAAACAAACAGCACAACCAGCAACCATTCCTCTCATAGCTACTCCAGCTATATCACTTCTTCTACTTGGAGCCATAGCACTCAGAGCTCCTACCATTATTCCAATAGAACTTGGGTTTGTAAATCCACATAGAGCATAAGTAGCTATTGCTTCTCCCCTAGACTAAAATTATTTAATAATAAATATTGAACATAAATGTATTAGCTAATTAAATACTTACAGATAACCTTCCATCTGCTGTATAATTGCCTAATTTTTCATAAGCGACGAACTCATTGATAATAGTCTTAATTCCAATCAGTTCACCGACTATTTCGCATTCACTCCATGGAACTCCTAATAATAATAATTTCATTAAAATTGACTAAAAATATAAGATGAAAATCTAACTTACCCATGATCCAACTAAGCGGCGTGAAGACTTTCCCTAAAATCCATTGTAAGCTCAAATCAATTCCAACAAGCATTCCAAGCCATCCCAATATGCCGTTAACAAATGCAATTAAAGATACGAAAGCTATCAAATTAGCGGCTATGTTTAACACTAAAACTATTCCCCCGGACGCTCCTTTTGAAGCAGCATCTAACACTGAAGACTCTTCGCTAAAAATATTACATAATTAGATAAATAAAATCTAAAAATAATTTTCCTTGATTCTGAATTACCTCTTCATTATGACAATGTTACTGACTGCAGTTTTAGATTTTTCCAATTCGGGATAGAACAATTTGGCGTAGCATAGTGCAGCAGGAGCTGACATTACACTAGCTGTGATCAAATGCGCTGGATTGACTCCAAAATTTATATAAGCTGCCAGAACAGTTCCTAAAAGCATATTCATAATTATCAAAACATATCCTATGTTTTTTTTTAATTTTCTGTTTTTTTACTAACCTGATACAGTTGCAAATCCTGAGGACATAATAGCATGTAGTTCTGATTTTGTAAGGTCTGGAATGTATGGTCTTATGAGTAAGGGTGATTCTGACTAAAATATTAAACAAAGTTGATATTAGATTAAATTTGAGTACAGTAATACATATAAAAACAATATTATACAATCTTCTTAAGATCACATATTCAATATTAAAATATATTCGTTATTTTTTCCCAGGTTTTCACCGATATAAATATATTTAACCAATTAGTGCAAAAGATCAATTAACTGCCAGTTAAATATTATTAAATTAAAAATAATTATTGGTGTGCGAATTAATGATCAGTGAAAGCGTCAAAATGCTTAATTTATTATTACATATTTTTTTATCAGGGACGTAATTTTAACTTTTTTAAATCATAAAATTAATTCAGTGAAATTGATCGAACATTTTAAATGTATATTTTTATCGAATTTATTGTATATACAATAACTAATAATGTTTGGAAAGAATTTATATACATAAATATCGGATTCGTATCGGTGTTTGTTTAATTGAAATATAATCTCTGTGTCTTGAAATAATAAACACAAAAACGAAGCACAAAATTTATAAAAATTTACGACGCACATCTGTTTTTCAGATGTGCGTGTTTAACAATAAAGGCTGGACCTTATATATATTTTGGTTCGTGCAACAAACTAATTCTGCGAATTTCGGTCATAGTAGATACCGTTAATAAATATTCCATTCGTAAAAGATTTTTTTGTTGAGAAAAAGCGTCTCATTGTCTCGTACATCGAAACAAAATAAAAGTAAACGTAGAGAACCATGATTTTTTTTCTGGATAGGGACACGTCTCTCGGGTGTATTGAGCTTCCGCTTATTTCCCTCCGAGAGATAAGTTGGCTTAGTTTGTATTTTGGAGTTAACCTAATGAAAGTTCTAAAACTATAATTAGTTTTGCACTTTTATTGGGTTAGGTTTGGGTTTGAACACCAAATAGACGTTTCGCATCTGTCAAATTGAGTTCATAAACATTTTAGAGCAGCATATTAGTGCCTATCTGTTAAATAATATTATCTATCTATTTGTGAAAATTAATTCCGATATGATTTTACTGAAATGACATATCTTAAAAAATATTTTCTGGATAGATTCGAGATTATTTTTTCTAGATTTTCTTTTACTAATAACCACATGAAACTGAATGTATTATTTATTTAATTTTCTGCATTAAATCCAGTTGTTAAATCTATAGAAACATTAAATTTATATGATTGAACTAGTACTGTAGTCAAATTTTTTAAGCAATAGTCATCAATAATCTCACAAACGCAGCCGCGTCAAAAAACTACAGTCTGTCCCTTTGAATAATAATATTTATTGTGAAAGTACTAGCTAGAAAGTGGGTGTTTTTGAAGGCAATGTTCCGCTCCTTTTATTTATTGTATAATATGTATTAAAAAAGGCTAAAGGATCAGTATATAGGTACATCTCAAACAACTGTAGTTTAGTTCAGATTCATTATTTGGGGTAGATTTTTACTTTTTTTGCTATGATATTTCAAGGAGAACGGGCCTCGGCAATTTGTCCCCTCTCCCCCCTCAACTCTCGGCAGACCTGCATATAAGAGTGAACCAAACAAGAACCTTGAACGCGCGAAAAAAATCAAAACACCGCTTAACTGTCATGTAAATTTGCAACCGTGAAATATTTAGTTTAAAAAAACAGTAGCTTAGAATGGCCACTTCATTTGCAACGTGCACTAAAGAGTGGCAGCGCTCTGGTATTTATTTTTTCAGTAATAAACGAGCCAAATATCTTTAATTCATCGACGGATATAAATTCAGTATTGTGATGCATGTCGGTCACTTCAGCAAGTATATGAGTGGACAATTAAGTTCTAAAACGGTACCCTTGTATCTTATAATAGTAAATTTTAACTCACCATTCCCAAGAAAGTATTCGCAGCACATATGACACTTTCGCAGACTGTAGTTCCCATTGTCACTTGCAAAAACCAACCCATCTTCAAGCAAACCCATTGCATAGCACCCCAATAGAAACAAACCTCAATTATGAGACTGAAGAAGAATATTACAGGTAGTACCTATAAAAATTAAAATATATTATTAAAGCATTATTAAATTTAAAAGTCATGGGAATCTGTTCTTAACCTGTAATAAATATTATTCATTCTAAAAAATAGATGAAACACTCACTTTAAATGCAAATACTCCTAAATCGTCAACAAGCATGCTGCCGAAAACGAACGAACTGCCCGAATCTGAATAGCCTAAGAATTTTTCAACCTGGTAAAAAAGAATGATGTGTGTAATAATATATATTTGCACATATTTAATAAGATAATTATAAAAAAATAACTACCTTATCTCCAGCACATTTAAAGATCAGTCTACCCACTTCCCATCGTATGGTAAACAACCCTAATCCAAATTGCAATGCAACTCCCCAAATAACCGGCCTCCAAATGATCTTTGATCTGTCTTTAGAAAACACATAGCCGAACACCAAAAAGAACACTAGTCCTATTAACGATATCAGTCTTTCTCGAGAGCCATACGTATCGAAATATAAAAATACAACTAGAGTCAGTAGTAACACCCCGATTATTGCCGAATGGAAAATATAATACGTCTTTCTAAAATAAATATAAACAATTACTCATACATAAATAAATATAATTAAAAATTAAAATGAATACCTATTATCACATATTTTACAATAAGCGCCATATATTGGCTTTAGCGCCACTCTTACTATGGTTTTACCGAAAAACCTTTTGCACGCATAGTAAAGTAACACAAAATACACTACACAGTATAAAATCAGGAGCATGCCGAACCCATCGCATAGCTCCCATCCTCTATTTGCTGAAAAAATCAATCTATTAATGAAATTAAATATTACATGTAAGAACAAGTCAAAAAAGTCAACTTACTGTAGTGGTACCAAAAATTTAGCGCTGTAAAAAAGTATCCAAATACTGCTAAATTCAATACAACTAACCACGAGTATTTTATTATTTTCTTATTCCTTTTACTATTTAACATATTTTTAAACTTGCTCTCATTGTCCTCTTTTACTGGGTCCATGGATAACTCAAGCATACCGTTGTTTGAAAACTAGAAAAACATTACATATTTTTATTAACCATTAATCTTACAAGATCATCTTTTCACAAAGTACTCGAAATTATTATTTTATAAATCATGATTATATATTGATTAAATATAAGTTTTGCTCTCAATCTTTTAATTATGTTTTTTAAAATTATAAGCCAATCAATTTTTATTTCGGTATGACTTTGCTACTAGTTTGTTGTTGCTGATGACATATTGAAGTTTTTTTTGTTATAGTCGATTTTTATTTTTTATATGGTTACAATAATTTATTTATAATATTAAATAAAATTTCGAAATAAAAAAAGTCATGCCATTAAAACTAATATTTGTAATCAGCATATAATTTTACAGTTAACTAATATTTTAATTATAAATAAAATTTACTAATATGTTTATAATAATATTGCTCAAATATTTATTAAAATCATTTCACACATATTGATTGTTATTGAGTATTGATCTATGAACTTTTGTAAATAACAATAAAGAGTACTTTTCACATAGTGTTTTCGTTGTACAAAATCAACAGAAAAACTCTACCCATTATAATGAATTATACAGTTCTTATTTTACATAATTATACATAGGTTTAGTATATATGTGTGTGGTTTATAAATAGTTATTCTAGTCTATCATATTAAGTACCTAACCTATTTTATAACCTTAATTGACTATGTTACTTTTATAAAGAGAAAAATTTGGTAAAACGTTATCTTGAAATATAATTTTTGCTTTCTTCAAAAAATTCCTATGCTTATGCATTCAAATAATTTTTAAATAATTTATTTGAAGCGCAGCACTATTTATTATTTTATTTAAAATTAATATGTAGTGCTATATTTTATTTGATGCTTTGAGAGCCGATTTATTTGGCCACAAAACTATGCGGCAATCTGGTGACGGTGGCGGGAACGCGACGGTCGGCGGACCCTCGTCCAAGAATCATTCATATAATTTGCAAAAACTAATACACTAATTTAATAAAACACTACTGCGGCATTCTAATCTGTTTGTAACTGCTACCCGTCAACACCCAACTGCTAAAATGCTATAATAAAAGTACTTAATTATATCAAAAAAATCCGTCCGGCAAAGTACGCATAAATAAGGTGGATTTCTGTACATAAAAATGTATAAAATGAAAAGTTTCATTACGATTAATTATATTCAATTTAAAATTATTTTTTTGATTTTATAATATTTTTAAACTTTTTGTAGTAAGGATTTTTTTAATAGCCGCTATTTTATAACAAAACAGCGGACCAGACTATCTTAATAAATTGGATATAATTAAAACTACAGCAGTTCCCGTTTCACAAAAAAACGTTATATCACAAATAAATGAAAAAAATGATGCACGAGTACGAGTTTGGCTAAACTCTCTTTTTTCAAGTTTGTGATCAAAGTGGTACTTCAGTGTCCATTTCTGACGAAAGCGTGTTTCTTGCGGATGTAAATTCAGTACAGATTTTTAAGAGCTTATATACCTCTTGAGTAATGAAGGAAGTTTAACGCTCTTTCAGTTCTCAATCGCCTGGCCAATGCGATGATTCGGGGCGGAAACATACTATTTGTTATTGTCTAATAACTATCTAGTTAGACCGTTTGCTTTCAACATTAAATTAACATTAGCGACTGTATCTTTTGTGCATGTCCATTTTTTTAAGTGCTTTAAAACCGCTCAAATACGACCGTTAAACGCCATCGATAAAAACTTCATAAAAAGTCGCAAATAAAGCAATTACTTTTATAAGAAAATCTTTGAACGTCGCACTGATTAATGAGGATCCAAACATTTTGTAAGCTAGAAATATCTTAGTAAATTTACGGTTAATTGTTCATTTACTAATTTTAAATTGAAAACTATTTTGAAAACTTTGAGTTAAAATGTATTAGTTTTAGCATTAATAATTTAAATTTTTTAACCGATTTATCGTATATATGTTAACTTAACTATGTGCTGATTAAATTTAGCTCATTATTTTTGTGTCAGTTGTATTTGCAAAATAATTTTAAGAGTTAAACACAACGTGAACAACTCTTATATGTCACTTATGGTATACATACCAAAAAACCGTTAAAACTGAACTGTTGAAGAATGAAGCTTTCGTTTGCGAGTAAAATACAGGTCAGAGGTGGTGTACTACGCTTATCGTTAATATTGCAAAAGATACACCGATAAATATCTCCATGCAACTGTGCGAAATCAAGAGTCAAATGATCTGAGGGTGCTTCTTATATTCCGGAATGGAAGATATAAATTGTCCTGGATTTTTTCATTCATTTAATGAAAAATATTCTGTACAAGTTTTTTGATTAATCCAGAAAAAAATATGATTAAAAATATAATCAAATAAATAAATATTTTTAATCTTATTTTTTCTGCATTAATCGAGAAAGTGTGCTGAATATTTTTCATTGAAGGGATGAAAAAGTTCCAGGACAATTTATATCTTCCATTTTAGAATATAAGAAGCTCCTCCAGATCATTTGACTGGATTTAGCATAGTTGCATGGATATATTTATCGCTGTATCTTTTGCAATATTAACGATGAGCGTAATGCATCGCCTCATACCTGTATTTTACTCTCATACGAAAGCTTCACTTTTGAACAGTTAATTTTTAACGGTTTTTTAAGGCTCAATAACGGTTTTTTGGTACATATACATTCCCTACCATAAGTCACTTATAAGAGTTGTCCACGTTATATTTATTTCTTTATCATTTTTTGGAAATAAAACTGACACAAAAATAATGAGCTGAATTTAATCAGAACTAGTATTAACATATATCTGATAAATCTATTAGCTCATTATCTATCATCTATCAAAAACAATAAGTACATATAAATACAAGAATAATCATTTAGCACAAATACAATTAAAAATCATTCGAAACACTCTTCTAATTATTTTATTATCCCTGATATTCAAGGGATTGTTACATAATAAAACATCAATCACTTGCGAAAGATATTCATATCTATGTATGCTTAGTTCTAATACGCATAGACTTAATGTAAGTAATTTTAAAGTAGTTTCATAAGAGTAATTAAATTCGTGTTTACCTCATTTTCATCATGTTTTCTATCGAAATCAGCAAGATATGTTGGATTCTCCATTTTTATTGATGTTTAATGATACAGTTCCATTTGGGTCCTAAAATACAGTTTGTATGTCACTCACATAGCAAATATAATAATAATTACACTTACACAATGATATTATGATTATGATGATAACAAGTTTATGATAAAATTATCACTATTGTAACACAGGAAAAAATAATTAATGTATTATAATTTATAATAAATAAAAATGTATATAATTTCCGGAAACATATGAGCTAACCTTTTATAGCAAAGGCTATCTATCAACAAAGTTATTCACATTCAGAAAAACAGAAAGAAAGATTTATGGAAAATAATTCAGATACACATCTCGTTATCAACTGCATTGTTTCTGTGATTGATTATGACGATTGTAATATAACTAATTTAATTGATTGACAGTATTTACAATGCGCAGTCATAAAATATGTTCGAACAACACATTTATGCTTATTGCAGAAGTGAAACTCGTGCACGTTTGCTAATTTCACAATCTGCACACATATTGAAAGCGTTTTTATGATACATACATATATGTATGTGACGTTTGTTAAACTTGAGTATGTTTTATTTTATTTTTTCACTAACAGTTCAGAGATTTCGGTACAGCCTCTCTCCTAATACTCGGAATTTGCGTCTGACTAAACGGGTTTTAAAAAGAAATGTATTGAAATTACGATCAACGGGAAGAAGATGAGAGGACACCTTCAAACGTGACCGTGTTGAACAGTGCACGAGTTTATACTGATGAACAACAGGTACAAGTAATACTATTGGCATAAAACACATTCACTCGCTTTAAATGCTACATTATCTTTTCGTGCTTTATACAGGTTGTCCGAAAATTAATCATTTTTTTTACTAATCAACAGTTTTATACATCAGTATTTATTTTAAAGCAAAACAAACTGATGATATATACAAACTCCTTATATTTATAATAAATACGATGAAACAAAAAAACAAAATACAAAAGAATAAAATCGTTATGTAATCAAAATCATATAAGGTCATGAAAATATAATGTCTTGGACTTTGAAAACTTTAACCTTGACTGATTCCGCTAGTTCACAATTAGCAAAACTCAGTGCTATTTCATTTAAAAATAATATATACGTATCTATATATGTATGTCTTATTAAATTTAAGATTAATAGGCATAGTACATTCCGATCATTTATATCATTAATAGATACCATCATTATTATACGACAGATATCATTATACGCTCTACTTTGATAAATAATTATTTGTAATCAAAATATAACATTATAAAAGGGGTTAAATTGGTTTAAGATTTTTTTAATTTTAAGTTTACTGAAACTCATGACCTCGATTACAATAGTCTATGCAAAAAATCAGTAAATTTCATATATAATGAGTCTTGATTATAGTTGACACGCAAAATCGTATTTGTATATTTCTATACTATTATTATATATAATAAAACATAATACTTAATAATATCCTATGTATGTATGTTAAAACACTGAGTGTTTTGCTTTTCGGAAATTCTGACTGTTGGGGTTTTCCTTATTTTTTTCTTGAGTAAAGTACGGGAAATCCCATTTTATCAAGACACCGTAGGCTTAAATCATCACTGTAATAAAATACGCAATACTTCAAATATATTGTATGATCAAACTAGTATCATTTTTTTAAAGTCGTCTTTCAGAAATACGATTTTTTGCATTGTGATACAATTATTATTGATTCCCTTCTCCTGAGTAAATTTTTTCATCTCTTATTCAGATTTACACATAAATGGTGTTAATGTAATTTATTAAAAGTGGCGCGTTACAAACGAAGCAGAGATTTAAATGACACTGACTCTTGCCACAATACGCGCAATAATAATTATCAGACGGGGTAATCAATCACATAATAAGCTCTACCTCTCTTTATGCAATCCTGGTGATCTATAAAACGTGTGCGTGTCGTTTATCGTCGTCGTCGTCGTCGTTGTCATTGTTCTACAACAAAAAATATTATTATTATAATATAATAGTATGGGTGCCTATTTATATACATATGTATTTATTTTATTGTGGACAAAACTTGGCGGCATTCTGATACCACTGGCGCAACATTATTTTGGTGGACTTCGACGGATAGACAACGGCGGTGGTGCTTCATCCACCGTCCAAAGGCATTACGGTTCATGTGTGAATTGAGTTCAAGTATTTTAGGTGTAAGTAATTGCTAATCTATCTTGCTGAATATTATAATGAAATATTTAAAAAAAATTGTGAGTTGACCTTTAATATTCGATATGCTTTATAACATATTTATTAAAATTGCAAAATAGTAGCTTTAAATAAAAATGTATAATGCTATTTGTAGAGCTTAAATAGTTTATGAAATGTTTAATTTGAGTAAATATAATGTTTCTAGTAGTAAATATCTACATCTTAATATAAACCAACTGTAAGATAACAATATTTAAGCTATAAAATAATAAATTGTAATTAGTACCCTGTAGTGTAGCTGTAATATTATCTAATTTAGTATTATATGTATACAGGCTCGGTGTTAGGGCAAGGCGAGCGAGGCAATCGCCGTGGGCCTGTGCTTTAAGAGGCTCTGCTCGATTTTTTTTATTTTTACTAATATTTTTTTGAATTGTATTATGAAAAAAAAACGCGTCAAGCGACTTTCTCGACAAAAAACTCGTAACGCCCGCTTTGATAAAATAATGTGCTTATTTTATTTCCAATGCATTTGTATTTCTTAAGATTTTGCAAAAGCAAGATCGTCTTGCACGAAAACACATTCAGTTATTGTTGTTATTTTACATGCAAAAATATTTGTGTATCGGTTAGCAACGTCACAGATGTTTATATAGTTTCTAGTATTTCTTATGCCAATTATTTTATTTACGTCATCAACCTGCTTAACTATTATTTTTCTATTCATAAGTTCTTATTTTTTAGGAAAAAAATTATGGACATTATAATATTTTTTGGTTTTTAAGGCCCAATGGGTGTGACTTTGCAGCCAGAAATCAACGCCGGAAAGCTACTTACAATTTATTCAGTATTACAAATTTGAGTTGTATGTGCTTTTCTCCGAGCGCTGGTAGAGAAGCTATGAAATAACGTTGTCCGCTGGATGCTCCTCTAAGGTCTTTTGTTGCTTGACTTAACTCGCAGGGGGGCCGTATCTCTGATTTATCTCATTGTCTTCTACTTTACCTTCCTGCCGTCTGCCTACTGTTTCGTCTCCCTGCAGTCTATATGGTCTCTATCGGATATCAGACCTTTTGTACCGTTGATTGGGGAGGTCTTTAGCGAACCACAGCAATGCATAGATCAATCAACCAATTGTTGCGTTTGTTTAATCGACCAACGAAATATGTCCACGTCTTGAAAAAGTGAAATTTGCTAGATATCGAAGGTAAAATAATGCAAGGAATGAATATCAGTGGTCTTTTTTATCGCCCGATGGCGTTTTATTTACGTAAACCATAATACACAAAAGATTATAATTTCCCTGTATTTACGATGGTAATTATGACGTGCTTTCACAAATTGTTTTTGAGTTAAAAATATTTTTTGGAATTAATTTCACTGTAAAATATCTATTGTTTTCAGAAATTCTATTCCATTTTCAAATTTTCTAATAATTGAAAACAGCCTATATTTTAGACACATGATTATATATAATGATAAATTTTAGTATGTTATATACTTGAACTGAAATGCCACTTTTTGTAGATAATTGTAATTAAACAATACATTTTTTTATCTCCTTTATTACACAATCTGTTTATTGACAAAAGGTGATTTTTATTGCCATTTTTTCTCTTTCCCTTTTTTAATAATAACAAGGGGAAAAGTATAGCACGGGGGAATCATCCTTTACTTGTTCTATTATTTTTAACATACATGCATATACACACATACATATATATATGCACATACAAATACACATATACATATATACACACATATACACACATAAACACATATATACATAAATATGTGTTGTTTAGTTTTGTAAGTAGTGTAAGCTTATATGGTAAATCTTAAATAAATATATGGTATATTGTTAAATGATTAGTATAGTTCGTTATAATATATTTAAACGTTTAAGTCTACGTTTTTTTACTTTATTGACACTTATTTAATTCCTAGATAGTTTATTAATATGTACTTTGTTTTTTTATGTAGTTTTTGCAAAGATTTTTTATTACAGTTTGAATACTTTCACACTTGCAGTCTCTGGCAATGAACTCGTTTGGAATATTCCATGGAACGTTAACTAATATACATACTTCTCCATATAACAATGTCCGTCACTAATGCTATTTCGCAATATTTGTCAACAATGTCCGTCACTACTATTATTTTATAAAATATATATATAAAAAAATAGTTTTATAGATGAAAATTATGTGTTTTTATTTGTACACCGCTAGGGCATTAAAATAACTAATTAAGATAAAGTTGAAATTCAAACATAAAAAGTTTTTTTATGGTTTAAAGCTAATAAATTTAATAATTGAATAATTAATTTTATTTAATATACATATACATTTTAATCACTAATATATTTTTTCGAGTTTCAGTTTTTCATATACTATATTTGAAAAATTAAATCTTGCTGTTATGTAATATAACGAAATAATTCTGCCTCAACTCATTCCAAGGATAAATTAGTACAAATTTTTAACTTTTTTATCTTTTATCTTGAGTTCCGGGTGTGAAAAATATACGATATTTAAAAAATGCTATTTTTTTATAAAATTTAATAATAATAAAAAAAAACACATTTATAAATCATCTTGTACTAATTTTCAGAAACTTTTTTAGAGGGGGTGGCACACCTGATTTTTGCCTCGGGCCCCGCATTTCTTAGCGCTGGTCCTGTATGTTTATATTATATTCAGTATTAATTTACGATACCAGCTTTTTTAATTACTGTCTTTTATTTATTTAATTAAATAATATTACTATACAAAAAATTATTAATAGACAAAAAATGTTTTGCTATGGCCAAAATAAAAAAAGTACAAATACCGCCGCGTAGGTTAAACTGTCAAAAATTGCTGTCATATCACTATTAACTTTCAAAGTTTAAAAATGTCTCCTGTTAAATTAAATCTAATTGTGGCAGTGAGTGAGAATCTGGGAATCGGAAAGAATGGCGATTTACCATGGACATTGAAGTACGTATAATATATAGAGAAAATCTAGAAAATTTGATTTCACCAGACATGTTTTTAAAAATATCTTTAATTACTTTTAATTTTAGAAATGAAATGGCTTATTTCAAAAGAATGACTTTATTCACTAAGGATACTTCTAAACAAAACGCCGTCATAATGGGTAGGAAAACATGGGAGAGCATTCCGAGTAAACACAGGCCTTTAGCTCAAAGACTCAACGTTGTATTAACGAAAACTCCCGATGCTTTAAAATCAAAGGTTTCTGGAGATGTATTGGTGTTTGATAACTTTGATGAAGCTGTCGTTGCACTTGGAAAGAATGAAGATATAGAAAACATTTGGGTCGTGGGTGGATCGTCGATTTATAAGGTATTAAAAACAGTAATTTAATAAATCAGTTTGCTATATATATTTTAAATTATCACTTTCAGACTTCAATAGAACACCCAAATTTTCACAAAATATATATCACCGAGATCCAAAAGAACTTTGATTGCGATACATTTTTCCCAGAGTTCAAGAACGACTTTAAATTGATAGAAGATCACAGCGAAGAACCAACGCCGGTTCCAATGGAGAAGCAAGTCGAAAACGGATTAGAATATTATTACCGCATCTACGAAAAGATTAATTGAAACACATTTTTAATTTAGCATTTATATGTTTTATTATGCATTAATAACAATTAAATAATTTACATGTAAACTTTCTTCAAATAAATATGTTTTATATATTATTATATATGATATTGAATTTTATTAACAAACTATAAACTTAACAGTCAATCGATTAAGAATTTTTTTAATAAATGTTTAAAGTAAACATTTTAACGAGCATAATAATTTAACGATAATAGCTTTAATATATATTCATTAAATGTTTCAAACATTGATACATATTCAATAATAAACTTTGTAGAATATTTAACACCAACAGTCGTAGATTAAATTTCATGTAACGTATTGGAGTATTATTTTTTTATACCATACTGTTTTTGAAAAGCTTTTATATTATTAATTGGCTTGAATTAGGTATTTTTGCCTTAAAACGAAGAATCTATGGTCGGCCGTGGCGTTTAATGCCATTGAAAATACTCGATTCATAAACATACATCTATTATATATTATATACTTGCACTTTTCAACAATCTAAATAATTTCTTCTCTCTACTGTCTATATATATATTTTCTAATTATTATCTTAGCCTCACAGTTATCTTCCGAACACATCAAAACACCAAAGACAATTAATGATTATTAGTATATTTTAACATTACGATAACATTGATTGAATTGGATTTTTTATCTTTTGAGCGTCCTCGATTACAAATCTAATCATTCGAACAAATTTCATCGTTATCTCATAGTGCCTTACGAATCACTAACTTAAGTGCAAATATATACCACAAATTTAAAACATGGATATGTAAATTATTGCATAAGAAATCAATATAACGTATACTCAAAAACACAAGAAAGATGAACACTCTTTCATATATATGCACAATCAAAGTCTTATAATTTCACTAGCTATTTTTTTAACGTGAGAGTTGTTTTTTTCTTAATATTTATAGCTAAGGCACTGGCCTATGATGTCGCAGAAAAAATCTTAATACATTTTTGTAAGCTGCAACTAAAGACAATGTTCATCTCTCATTAGAGCAAAAATATATAATCTAAAAATACTCAAATATCATATTATGCTTTATAAGTTCTAACTTTTTAAGTACATTTGATGTTAGATAAAGCCCAGTTACATAAATCACGGTTAAAGTAATATTTCATATCACTTAATTTTATATAAATATAATATATATTTTTTCATGTTAAACATCAATCACAGATGGATTAATTCAAAATAAATATATAATTGGACTACAAATATATATATGCATAAAATATGTGATTTTATAGTATAAAGCTAGTAAGCTTTCTATGATTATAAACATAAAACACGATTATAAAGATGATTTTGATGAAGACACAAAATAAAATAATATTAAATAGCTGTCTCATAATATATAAAAAATATACACACGTATAATAAAAGGAATGTATTTTATATTCAATACATAAATCTAAATAAAAATAAAGGAACTTAAATCGCAAAAAATATGTATTCACAAAATTAAATACTTGTACTCTTTCTACTATCAAATTATGCATAGTTTCAATTGAAACTAATATGGCTGACTCATTTGCACTTTTAAACTGCATTCAATAATAAATGCATAGCTGATTTTCAACTGCCTACGTCTAACATATATTTTTTATATATATTAGTCTATGGCACACTTTATATGATAAGCAACTGTGGGATGGAAGCGGGATTGGATTTTTATAATAACATGTACACTAGATTCGTTTACAACTTTGTCAAAAGATCTTGAAGATTCAAAGCGCTTGGTAATTCGATGTCTTCGAGTCGTATCTGAGACGGATTAAACGGGAACCTTACCGGGAAGTTGTACTTAGTGTCCATCAAAAGATTTACCTATAAAAATCATTCGTATCAATCAGAACATTACATACACATTGACAGCAAAATTAAAGAGAAATATTACATTTAGAGATTTGTCCCTGTTCCTCTGCTGAAGATACGACTGGATCTCTCTTATGAATTCCGTGGTTATGGTAGGCTCAAAATCTTCAGCCGGCGTATATAAATTCAAGATCTAAAATCATAAGCAGTGCATTGTATATTTTTTCAATTATGATATATTTAGCTATTCGTGAATACTTTGCAAATCTGCATTGATGTTAAATCAGGGCACATTTCACATGTGCTTTGAATGTCTGCCAATGATTTTCGCGCTTGTAGCAAGTACACGGCTTGGATGATAGGATTCAAAGTAGCTTGAACACCAGCCACCTATTTAAATAATTTTAAGTTTATTTTACTGCATATATGAGTGAATACGAAAATCCTCCCAAATTATTAGAAAAACTTGCATATAAACTAAATAAAAAGCTATATTACCACATCTTGATTGTAACTAGCGCAATTCTCCTTCAGCCAAACTTCCAAATACGATAGATTGTAGCGTATCTGCATGCCTTTGGACCATCGGCATAAGTCCTTCCTCAACAAGAGCTGATTCAAGCACACAGCGCACACAAAGTAATACACCTGCTTGAATATCTGAATTATCAACTCTTCATCAACGCCGAAATAGTTCAACGTCTTCTTCAGATGAGTAAACTCATCAGTTAAGTGTGTCGGACTGCGAGGATTCTCGGTCGGTATGCCAGCTCCGCCGCTGACCGATTGGGCTCTGCCTCTCGGCACTCCGCTCGACACACCGGATATTTCTTCGTACTCTAGCAACGATCCGACAATCATTCCATTGATGCGACGCTCCATCAGAGATATCAATCCTTGATATATCCATACGGCTATGTCAGATAACACTTGTCTATACTCGGACAGATCGAAGTTCCTTAAACATTGCTCGTTTTGAGTCGGAGTATTGCTTTCTTGATACGATGCATCGCCACTGTACTGCTTCAAGCAATGTAACAATCTAAAAATTACGTTCAAGTATCAATGGTATTGTAAGTATTGAGATAATGATTAAAATACGAACCTGAGAGTGTTTGCCAACCATAATACGGTAGTATCCAATTCGTTGCCTTTCTTCTTGATTACCTTTTTGACAACGTTGATGAAGAACTTCAACAAAAGCTTAACTTTGTCTTCGTTGTTTATATGATCCGTATATCTAATGCACATGAATAGTACGTAAGCTGGCAAACCGGGTAGTAAAGTCACGGCAGTCCTCGGCATTAGATCTACAAAATATATAGTATTGAAATTCAGGGAGGAGTAAATCGAGCTATTAAATTATAATGTAACATACCTGCAACTAATCTCTTTATAATTAAAGACTCGACAGATCCATTATGAGCCATTCCAAGCGGACATTTGTATTCGAACATGCCCATATAATCTTCTCTCTCCTTCTTTCTGACCACAGGTAATATACTATTGTCTTTTTCTTGCTTCATTTTAACCTCAGATTTAACAACTATAATATAATCATTTAATTGAGCATCATATTTATAAATTATTAATATAGAACAGAAAAAAACATTACCGCTTGAAGTATCATTCTGATTATCAATACCCAATTCACTGAATCTCTTAGTGAGATTTTTAATCTCACGTTTTTGCTTCTCGCAACTTTCCAACAAAGCATGATTTTGCTCCTAAATAATAAACGTTATATAATAATAATAATACAATTTATAACAAATATAATACGCACTCGTAGATTGATATTTTCAGTGGTGATCCTGGCAATTTCTATCTGCATAAACTGCTCTTTCTGCGCATCGGCCGATATATGAGATGCCAATAATCTAAAAATTTATAGTCGATACAATATTGATTTGCTTTTTAATTTAACATATGTATATACACTCACTTGAGTTGTTCCTCGTGATCTTTACGCACGATACTTATTTCCGATTGATAGTCTTCGAGTGTTGTTTTGAAATGATCTTTCATATGTACCAATTCATCTTCGAGTTGTCTAAATGAAAAATATAAATAAAATTAAAATTACTTTATAATTTAAATTAAAAACGTACCTTGTGATCTTCTTCTGAGCTTCAAACGCTTGAACAAGTTCGCCGTCTTCGTTGATAACGTCGACGTCTGAACCATAATTAGACGTCGCTAACGATTTCAAATTCACAGTCTGAAAAATAAATTACTCTTTAACTATACTTCTCAAAATTATAAGCAGAAAATACAAAACATATAGCTAAAAAAATACGAAAGCATGATAGAGGATTGATTCATGAGAAAACACTAAAAAATATTGGAGGAATGAGTTAAAAATTTCGAGTTATTACAGTACCTTAAAAAAGTACATCATCACAATTATACAATTGTAATATTTAGAGAAATGAGTTGAAGCAAGACCCAAGTGCAATATTAAGAATTTGATAAGATAAGATGATAAATATTATCTTGTATATTATAATTTTATTACATTTTTTTAGAATTAATTTAAAAATATATTACTAATGAGCATCTTTAAGATATGTTAGAAAAGTAAATTGAGGAAGAAGAAAATATAAAAATTAGTAATATGATGAGATGAGAATATTCTCTAAAATACTATTCAGAGAATTTTTTTATTTATAAATACATGTACCTAGAAAAAAGTTCGTTGTTTTACCATAAAAACCGTTACTGTATCTTCAAAAAACGTTTAATCCCATATTAATGAAATAAAAAAAAACATTGTTTTTTATTTTAATTTAAATTTTAATACATTTTTACTTCTTTACTTTTCTCTCCTTATATTTCTTAAGTAATCTATCTAAAGCTTGATTACATAGATTTCATATACAATTACATTTAAAAGTGCTAAAAAAATAAATTCTCAATAATTCTTGGTTCGGAGAATATTCTCACAACTTTTTACATCATCAATTGATGAAGAATAGAGAGATGCACACATATGGACCACATCGAGCATGACACAGGGAGTGATACGTGATCACTTACGACATTCTTAAGAGCCTGTAGCCACGGACGCTGACGGCCAAAGGAAAATTACACCACATGTCAATATTAAACCATAACCAGATGAACGCTATTGGATAAATCGTTTTTACCTGATTCGCCAGAACGCTTCTGAGCTGAATGCACTCTTCGCGTCTTCTCTCCAGTTCGTCTTGTTGAGCTGCAAACTGCTCGGCCAACTCCCTCGAGCTTACATCGGCGCCGTCGGCTCTGGCAACGCTCGTTCTCAATCTCTTCAAATCGTCGCTCAATCTAGTACATTCAATCTCCAACTCGTTGATTCTGTGTTGGTCTTCGGCTCGACTGGCTCCGAGCTCCAAAGTCGTCGCAGACTGCAAGCGAGCTATTTCCAATCGTTCGATTTGATTGTTCAACTTTATTTTATCATCTTCCATTTGTTTGATATAACGCTGAAGTCTAATCACCAAACCGGCATCGGGCTAAAATAAAGTGATTAATTAACACAAACATGTTAAATGTTAAATATTATTAAATAATATTACGATTGAATAATCTCCTGAAGTTTTCGACCAATCTTTACTATCACTTCCAGGTTTGAGAGCCGATTTAACAGATCCATATCCAAAATCCTAAATGAAAAATAAATATATTATAAATTTAATAAAAAATATGTTGTATAAAAGTCACTTACGTCTTCGTTCATTTCAGATTGAGAAACATTACTGGCATTTGACAGTGATCGTTGATGTCGCTGATTGTTTGGTAGACTAAAATAAAATTGTTAAAATTATAACAATATAATATGAAATGCAACAACCCGATTAAAAATATATATACTCACTCTCTATTTGCAATCTGAGCTTCTTCAAGTCTTGCTTGCAGCTCATATTGCTCCGTAAGTAAGCGCTGATATGCCGTTTTCTCTAAATCCAACTCCGATATCAATTCTCTCTTTTCAAACTCATACTGCTCTTTCATTTTCTTCTCAGAATCTACAAAAAATCAATCAATTAAAATCTTAATTTAAAATCTTAATATGCATTTGAACACAAACCTTTCTGATTAGTCAAATTCAACTCCTTCAAAGACAGCAACTCCTTAGTCATCTTCTTATTGTCATTTTGCCACTCAAGTTTTTCTTTATTATACAACTCCGTCTGTCTATTCTTATGCTCAATCAGCTCAATATTATTACCCCTTTCAATAGTGAGATCGGTGATCATCCTTTCTATGACGTTATCTTTATCTATAACGACAGCCCTGATCTTCTTCATCTCCATTTCCAAAGCTCTCATCGGCTCCAGTTTGAATCTTAAAAAAAAATAACATACACATAAATATATATTATTATATATTATAAATCGATAAAACATACTTAAGATCGGCAATTTCAGCATGCAGATGCGTTAACTGCTTATTGTCAAGTTGCAAACTTTCAATCTTCTGCTGCAAGCTGATGATCTTATTCTCCAAGCCTTTGTTGAGTTTTTTGACATGTTCGACGCTTCTGGCTTCGACTCGCAACTTTTTATATTGTCTCTTAGCCAAAAAGCGGCGTATCTAAAATATATTATATAATTATTAAATTATATTATTAATATAATATAATCATAAACTTAAAGCGATACTCACGGCAGATTGACATACGATGACTTGCTTCATCTTTTTCTCGTATCTCTTTCTACCCAACCATCCTCTTATATAACGTTGAATAATGAGGGCCTTGAATAAATATTACATTAATAAGCCATAAGTTATCTATCGTCGATTGATTAAAAATGATACTAACAGCAGCGTTATATTTTAATTCCCTAAAGCGCCTCCTGGCTAGCAAGCCACGACCGTATCTCTGTAAGCCGATAGCAGTACGTTTGAGGCGGTTGTATCTAACTCGAGCGAGCCATCCGCGTATTCGTTTCTGCAAGATCTTAGCGGCGCGTATTCTACGCAAGTTTTCAGCGAGTCTAAAATAAAATAAAAACAGTATAGCATTTAAATATAAGATTATAAGCAATCTTGAAAACATACTTTCTAGCCAAATATCCGCGTCCGTGACGCTGTATGCCACAAATGGCAGATCTGATCCTCAGATATTTCTTACGGCACACAAACGCCCGCAACTGACTTTGCATTATGATGCAACATCTTCTGAGCCTCTCCGCGCGAAGTTTTTCCAAATAAGCCACCTATGAATATCAAAGATAAGTACATAGTTTAAATGAAATATTTATTATAAAACTAATTGAATATACCTGTCCAGCTCTGAAGAATATTTTGGCTCTTCCGAATCTATATTTATCCTGATCTTTTATACTCTTGCCTATGATTCGGGCACAAGTTGCTTTTGCATCTTGTCTGTCTATATCGTTCGAATTACACAATACTCGATATCTGGAATATTATTTATTAATAACACAGTGTAACATTATTTTACTACAAAGACATAATTTACTGATTTATAAATTAACATGTTCGCTAGAATTAACTTTGTTTTACCAATGAATGGAGAAGAGTGCTGTAATCTGTGTATCTGGAAGCTATCAAGACTTCCAAATAACAGATTTTCAACCTTATTTCGAATGGTTACTCTTTTTATAAAAACCATGTGACTAATAGGGTACTAATATTTTTTAATAGGGTACTGAAACATTGAAAATGGGTTTTACAAAAATATAATTTTAACTTAGATGTTTATTAATTAAACTGACATTGGTCGAACGTAAATTACTTACGTCGTTCTTATCATTTAAAACTATTATATAGAATGTTTACATATTTTTTTTATTATACTTGTTATATTTAGATGTTTTATAAATTAAATAAAATATAAATCACAATAAAAAAAATACTTAAAATATTTTTTTATCAGTACGAATTTATCCCTTTTTTTATCTCATCCTGAGTAACGGTGTCCTCAAATCGCAACAGTCTATTATATATATGCTCTTGCGATACAGTCTATTATATATGCTCTTAAAAACACATATAATACAATATTGGTTCACTTTAAGCATCCTGCTGAAGACTCAATATCGCTGAAATAGTAGCAAACTTTCCCAAGCGTTTCCAGCATTTTAAAATCAGAAAAGTCAAAAACATCTAATATTACATTATCATTTTCGTCATTTTTAACCGAAGGACAAAAAAAATGATTTTTACCTCAAAAAAGTTTTAAAAAAATATTTTAATACAAAAACAATTTTAAAAAACAATATTTACAAATAATGTAAATAAGAATAACAATAAAATACCCAAAAAAATATGCAGCTCAGTTTAAATACTACTCTGAACGACATCCTCTTGATGCAACACAACTAATACACAAAATCAAATGCTTATAAAAATTGCAAACGTTTTTTTAATTAAAAATAATATTGAAAAAAAACAAATTTTATGAAAGTAAAGGACTTTTAAAGTTATATCTTTCACACAAAAAAATCTGTCAGGGTGAACACTGCGTCGCCGCATGACTAACGGCCGGTTAATTGAATGCGATGATTGATATTGTTTATGAACCAGCTTAAAAATTCGAGTTTTTTACGTTATTTTCAACATCGGGACCATCTATTTTTTTTTGTTTTTAAATGAAGAACCTATGAGTGTTTCAATAATGACCTTCTCTAGAAGCTAAGTTAGGCCAAACAAAACATAAGAAATCGACATTTTGGAACACCCAAAAACTGCACAATAGCCACACATTTTCAAAAGCCATCAATTATCACTAAGTTCCACAATCCACAACAACGGAAAACTCTTTAAAACTTTTTTCATAAGCGTCGAGAATCGTGTCTAGAAAAATACTCATGCAGCGTCGCCAGAAGGTGTCATTAACCAGTACCACATAGATATTATTTACACTACTAGTCAAAAGTTCTGTTGATATTCTTTATAAATTATGATAGATAAATTATAAAAAAAACATTATATGAGAGATCAAATATATATTTATCAATAAACTTGAAACTAAAATATAAAAGTGTTTTTGAAACAAAAAAATAAGAAACTATATAATTGCATTTTTATCAATTTTTTGTGTAACCCATAAATTAAGTTTTAGATGCTCGCTGCTGTTCTATAACTTTGACATAAAATAGTTATAATAATATGTTTTTATAATTTTGCCATAAACAAGATTTAATCAAGATTTCGAATGCTTAAAAAATATAAAATTAAGGCCCCTACAGATGAAACATGCCAGAAAAGGTGAAACGCTTATCCAAATTTGGAAAAAAATAAGAGATTTCAGAATGATATTTACTTTTCATTACAGCCAGATGATAGACACGGTGAAAAAATCAAAATGACAAGCACACATACAATATACAAGCCTGAATGTATAATGGACTATAATAAATATATGTGGTGTTGATCACGCCGATCAATACATAGTTACCAAATATTATATTTCGAAAAACAATGGAATAAACAAAAAAGGTTTTTTATTTATTTCAATGTGCATTGTTTTATTCGTTCAGTGTCTATCAAAATTTGAATCGTAACAGAAAAATAAAAATCAAAGGTTTTCCTTTGAGTAAGACTAAAAAGCAGATGTGGAATTTATCGATTCTGAAGACATTTCACTGGTTTCTACCACATCTAGCTATGCCCGTGCTGTCAATCCGCCAAAAAGGCTTTCGGATAAGCTGCAAAATCATTATCCAATAAAAATAAAAAGTGGGGAAGAATATGTGAGAAAAAAGTGTAGTGTTTGTTCTGCACGAGGAATAAGGAAAGATACGGCATTCATGTGCAAAAGTTGTGAAATTCCTCTTCATATTGATGAATGTTTTATATGTATAAATCAAAAATAAAATAGTGAAATAGATAAATAAGTGTATATAATAATAATAAATATAAATAAGGATATAGTGTAGTTTATAAGTGTAATTATAAAAATAAATGTGTTTGTAACAGTTGTATGCTGAAAATGGACGCCAAAAATTTGGTGAGTGGAAATTATATTATTAAATTATAATAAACTGGTTTGTAACCATTGCAACCATTTTAAATTTACACAAAATATTAGGAATTAAAAATATATTTATTCGTTCATGAATTTATTCCTCAGAAATTCTTTTAAGTGCAATATTTTTTTTCTTCAAATATTTTACTTAATGACGGTGATAATGATCTGAATTGTAGCTTTTTTCCCCTGGTTTCTTAATCTGTGAATCATTGCAGTTTTCCAAATAGTGAGGAAATATCATAATAACAAACACCCGGTAAAAATGTTCGTAAGTTAATGGATGTTATTTCTTGGAAGTTCTTTGATTACTGTGCTATCTAATTTATCTACATATACTGTAACGTTTTTACTTTTGAATTGATCAATAATATATAGAATTTCTGATAGAAAAACTTAATGTTAATTGATGTGCTATCAACCGCGGATGTTTCGATTTCTTTTGATTGGATTGATTTTATGTTTACCTATAAAATAAATAATTATGGTTCATACGTTTCATAAAAAAATTCACGTGCCCCAAAAATGGGATAAGACAAAAATTTTAAGTAAAATAAAATTATTTTTTTATTTGATATTATGTAGAAATAGTATACTACCTTTCTCTCATTATCATGTAGAAGCAAACTTGATGGTATCCTAATATATTTTTAATTAAAAAAAACCCATAACGCAGGACTCAAGCCACTAAACAACGTTCTTTCAAGACTCGTACAGCAGTCCGCGGGTGTTAAGCTGTTAATATTACTATAAACTGATCCCATTACTTTGATGTAATTCTAGGACTTTCAGATCAAAATTGAGTCCTATATCTTTAAATATTTTAATAGCTTCGTAAACTATGGTCTTAGGAATATTTATTTCTTGGCAATATATCGCCCAGTTCTGTCGTTCTGGTGAAGAACGACAATTGCAGCTCTTTTTTCTGCCGTCAAATTATTTTTTCCCCACATTGTAGCAAGAGATTTTTATTTTTAAAAATAAATGAAAAGAGGAACAAAAATCCTCCAGATTTTGATTTCTATAGTTTTGAATGCACGAAAATGAATACGCATTGAAAAAAAATTGAAAGAACTGTTAAACCCTTCCCATCGCATATTTAACAGCTAGACCAGATTATTCACGCTTATCCCTTTTACAACCCTCTGCTTAGAATAATTAAATTTTCTATGATGCATCTAATAAAATTGCTAATTCGATCGATCAATATATATTTAAATGTTGTCAAGATTTACACTTACTATTAGAATGTGATATTAATGGAACGGAATTGTTTAAGGAAATTTTTCAGTCAATAAAACAAGAAGATTGTTCAAATCTTGATTCGATGAAATTTTTCATTAAAAGCAGTCTTTCTGAAGCTTACCCAAATTATTTAATTGCATTCAAATTATGTTGATAACCCAAGTAACTGTGGCTTTAGCCAAACGTAGTTTTTTCTAAAGTAAAATTAATTAAAAGGTATCTCCGATCATCAATTTACATCTTTGGCAATTCTTTCTATAGAAAGAGAAATAGCAAACTCCATGAATTTCGAGAATATTATTGAAAATTTTGCTACGAAAAAGATGAAAATTTTTTAATTAAATATTTATATTTGCTTTACATATCACTATTTGATCAATCAATTCATCTTTGCTTATAACAGCCTGCTTCATTAATTTCTGTGATAACAGGACATTTAATACCACTACCTTTTATCCACAAGAATTGTTTTGCTCCACCGAAACAATTTTCCAGATACTATATTAATATTCTTACAGTACTTTTTATGAGGCCTTCGATTCTTTTTATAGCAGCTTGTATAAGCTGATTGTTTCATCTTTATTCAATATTACTACTATATTATTTTACTTCAATATTAAAATCAATGGCACTTGCTTTCGTTTTTTGATTTGCCAAAATTGTTATCCAATCGCGAGTGTTTGCAAGTCACAACTTGTGACGTATATTTGTACTCATAAGTATGAATAAATACCTACTGTGTATTTACATACATAATTTTGGTTTTGCAAAAGTTTTTATACATATGTATTAAAAAAATACATATTATCCTTTTATCGTAAAATGCATTTGAATAACCTACATAATTAAAAATTAATTTTTACCTGAGAAAGAAGTCTTGATAGAGCCAACGTGATGGAAATCCAGCTGCTGATATTCTTATGGTTTCTAAAACGCCACACGCTCTATAAAATAAATGATTCGATAAGTTATTTTATATTATTCAATATATTAGTATTGTTAACAATATAAATAAATAGCAACCTTAGCTGTTGGACAGCTCTAGCCGGATCGTATTGAAAAGCTCTTTTCTCGTCGTTGGGTTTAATACATCGCACGTAATGTGGCGTAGTGTCATTCAATGTTGTCATCAGAGCCGTCAACGATCCTCGGAATTGTGCACCAACGCTTTGCTTGTTTTGTTTGGTGTTCGACTGTGTCTATTTGAATAAAAATAAAAATTAGATCAATGTGCAAAACTTGTATTAATAAAATAAACAAGTATATACATAATTATTTTTAATTTCAAGTTAATCTTGTACATGGACAATAAATATGTTAAAATTCTTAATACCAGGATTAAGATATAAATTATGATATTAATACATTTGTTAGTATTGATTGGCTATCGATATTATGTACAACAAATGTTATTCGTGACTTTAAAACATGCATTTGCATTAGCAATAATTAGTTTAAAGCAAGGGTCGTCAATATGGCCGATTATTGCTTCAATGGTGAGCAGTAAGTGATTTTGTTCTGTGCCAAAACAATAATAAGCACTTTATTAGGCTACTTTTACACGCAGAAATTCGTTGGATCTCAAAATGTTCATGCTTATCTCGTTTTGTAGCATTATATAAGTGTTATACAGTCTTTGGGAAAAAATAATGACGTTGATATCCCTCAACAATTAAAAACAGTAAAGAATGTTGCCTTTTATTTGATCTGCAGCTTCAAGATTCCACTATAACTCTTAATAGTAATGCAGACAAACTTGGAGCAATATGCGAGATGCTATGTCTGTCTGTACTTTTTCAGCTTATTTTCTCTTGAGAGTTGAGTTGGCTTAGTTCGTATTTTGGACTTAACCTAATGAAAGTTCTCAAACTATAATTAATTTTAGAACTTTCATTAGGTTAAGTTGGGTTTAGTTAATTTGTGTAAATTAGGTTTCAGTTTGAACGGCAAATGTATGTTTCGCAACTGTCAAATTGGGTTTCATAGACATTTTAAAGCAGCATATTTTTTTCATAAGCGCCTATCAGTTAAATTATATTTTCGGTAGTAATAATATATATCTACTGATAAAAATGCATTTGGACTTTACTGAAAAATACACATTCACTGTAACATTTACACATAGCATGTAAATAAATAATGATAAGTATGTAAACGTATAAATTACTACGTATGGAAAAGTTGAAATTATATCATTTTAGTAGCATGTGCCAGATAAATTATATTTTCACTGGTTAAAATATATATCTACCCGTGAAAATGATTCCGATATGATTTTACTGAAATGACATATTTGTAAAAATATTTTCGGGATAGATTCGATACTGTTTTTTTTAGATTATCTTTGAGGGATAACCTGAGAATTTCTGGTTTAAAAATAGGGATCTCATTTTAGTTTTTTTCAGGGGGAGGGCAGCAAAACCAAAACCAATTTACCGATTATTCGATCGTTTAAAAACAAAACGGCTTTTTTGACTCGGTTAACCGATTTTTACGATTATTTTAAAATCAAATAAAGAATAATTTTTTCTCAAAAATTATAAATAACGCACAAAATCGATTAATAAATTTCTAAGCAAAGCAACAGCGATAAAACTCTTGTCATTGCCTCTAATCAGAAAAAATATTCCTTAATTATGGATATGCAAAAAAGTATTATGAATACAAACATATTTTAAATTATTTGAATATATCTATGTAAATATTAAACAGCGAATTTATAAATCTCGAAAAATTATATAATTCCTTATTAACAATTAAACCAACGTCAACTGTAAATGAACGTGTTTTCAGCATCGCAAATAATTTGATTCATTATTATTATACATTGATGCAATAGTATTTTTAGAATATTATTTTTTTAGAAATAAATAAACTGCAATACATGATTTTATAATTTCTAATTTTTGTGTTTTTGATATTTTTGTATTATAATATTTTGAATTTATTCCTCCAAAGTTTGGGAAATGTATAAAATAATAATCCAATTGTATTTTTGTTGTTAATTAATTTGTTTTTGGTCCATTATATTGTATTTTATATCAAATTTTTCACAATTTATAAATTATTTTGTACATCTACTATGTAACCTAAATAACAAAATAATTAGCGTATGTATATTCTCAAATATAATACATACTTTTTTCGTGAATTTCATTATCTATTTCTGCTTATTTTACCATTAATATTACATTTATAAGCAATGTAATTAGATTTTTTTGCATAATTTTAAACAAAAATTTACATACATGTACATATATTTTTAAATAAAAATTTAAAACATATCCTAATTTTCCGAGAACGGTTAAAACTGGTTAACCGGTTTTTGATTTGTAAAGAAAAACGAAAACCGGACTTCACCAATGAAAATATAACATTTATACATCGCATGTAAATAAATAATGATAAGTATTTAAACGTATATATTACTACATATGGAAAACTTGAAATCATATAACTTTACTAGCACCTGCCAGATAAATTATATTTTCACTGGTTTAAATTATATATTTACCGCTAAAAATGTATTTCAATATGATTTCACTGAAATGGCATTTTTAAAAAACTAGATTCGACTTTTTAGGGATAACCCAAGAATTTCTGGTTTAGAATCAGGAACGTCACTTCAGATTTTTTCAGGGGGAGGGGGAAAAACTTGACCAGTCAATTTTAATACTTTTAAATTTCATTAAAATTCATAGTATTTCATTAAATGACATGCATTTTTCTGGTCAAATTCAGGGGGGGGGGTAAATGCCCCTACCTCCCCTCTCCCAAATTACATCCGTGCTTGTAGAATCATGCTTTAGTGTGGTTAATAATATTATGACAAAGCAAAGAAATCATTTAAACACTAATTTGTTCCTAACGAAAATTGAACCAGACATTGTAATTTTAAAATTGATAATAATCAAGATATTGTTTTTCAATTAACACTCTTTCTTCAATATATTATATACTCTTTCAACAGTATAATTAAAAGTTAGATTTAAGTTTTTTTTAAATTGTTTTCCTTCTAAAAATTATTTCATCATTGTTTATAATTACTGCGATGTTGGTTGACGACCCCTGATTTAAAGCAATGTGATAGAAGCTCAATTTTGATTATTTATATGCAGTTTCAGTCTTATTCGTTTACATAATAAAAGCAAAAATTAAGTTTCTATCATAATTAGTAAGTAATGAAATGATATTTACACTTGACGGTTTAATCGGCGAAACCTTTATCCTAGTCGTCGGTTGCGGCACACCGAGCGACGCTGGTGTTTGCACCGACAACAGAGTCTTTAAAAGTGAGCATGCTTTCGACTCCCTGAGCGCTTCGACCTGCTCCTCCAGCACAGTGTCTCGATTCTTCTCTAAGAAACCGAGCGCCTGATATTCGACATCGTCGGCAAAGTGTTTGATCACAAATGCTATAATACAATTATTGTTTATTCATAACACACTCGCATTCCTCATGCTCAATGTAATTATTAGTTGTTATGCACAGCCTTGATTAACTTTCATTTTTTAAGCAAATTAACAATACGTACCGCTAGTGCCAAACCTTGGCTTGACAAAATGCGATGATTGATTGCATTTCGAGTATAACTTAGCCGCCCACGATGAATCCGATCCTTGAGGCATGCGACACTCTTCGTCTAATAAGTCAAGGACACCTAATCGTGCTTCAATTAAGTCGATGCAAGGTTGATTATCGTAAAAATGTATCATGGTCCAAGTGATCTCTTCCTGTGATAAGATAATTTATGCATAACCTTCAGATTTGACTGTGAAAAATAATATTTGAATAAAAATGTTATTACCCTAAGATATTCTTCCTGCTCCAACTTGAAAACATGCGAGTTGAACTGTTGTTGAAGCTTCTCATTAGCATAGTTGATGCAAAATTGCTCAAATGAGTTTGTTTCAAAGGTTTCAAATCCGTATATGTCTAAGACACCTATAATTAAATTTTTAGATATGTTTATTTATTTTGATATCAATGGTTACACAAAAGTTAGATAAGATATTATCAAATTTAGAACCCACACTACAACGAAAAATAGGTCTAAGGTGTAAGGTGACTAAATTTTGAAAATAACAAAGGAGAACACTAAAAATAAAACGACCATTTAGGAAAAACTTCCGTAAAGGATGACATCACCTTATCCAAAGTCATCTCAAGAACATTTTCATTCAAAAGCCACTATAAGCGGTATGGAACTAAAATTCTCTTAAATTTCCTTTATTCCTGAATATCTAACTCCTCAAATACACAGTGAAAACTAATTGCACTAATGTTATGAATAAATTTTGTAACCATAATCATATGATTGAATAAATAACATATTGTTTAAAAACTCCTTACTAAATATTATAAATATGTACATACCAATAAAATGATTCACTGGTTGAGTGCATCTAAGGGCTTTATTAGCAACAGAAACCACCCAGTTGAACAACTCAGCATAAATATGCTTAGCTAAAGCCTCACGAGATGCCCTAGCGTCCGATCCGCTCAACGGTTTAATAATAACGTCGTTTCTAGAAACAATCTTTCTATGGGTCAATTTATGCGCAACTTCTTCTGCTTGCATTCCGAGCAACTTGCAAAAGATCTTCAAATGCTTATCTTCCAACTGTCGAAAAAATAATATACATTAAAATCTGAATAATGCAACACTAATAATAAATCACTCACATTGACAAAACTAGATTCTCCCTTATCGTCGCTATGAGAAGTGTTGAAATCTTGTTCTGTAATTTTGATATTACCGAGATGTAAAATTGCTGCCCAGATCTTAAACATGTCAGTTTGTTCGGATTCGTTAAAACCCAACGTCGTCAAAGCCTAAACGTAAATAGATTATTATAAAAGACGATTAACTAACGCCGCTAAATATAATTGTACCTGTTTCGTCTCCTTGAATGTTCTTTCATCATCAACTCCATCTATCACCGGATTCTTGCCTTGGTTTAAAAACTCAAAATTGTCTTGGTGTTCTATAAGATTTAAAATACAAATTAGTATTTGATATGGTATTTATTTTATTATTTTATAATACCTAAATATAGATCAGGCATTTTGTCTCTGACGCTGCACAGTTGATAAAATATATGATAGTTCCTCTCTTCGGGTGCTTGAAAAACGACTCTCGATTTTTCCAGTAAATACGTGCGCATCGAAGCTCCGATTATGTGAAAGTTTCGATCAAAGTGTATCTCGATGAACTTGCCGAAACGCGAACTGTTATCATTTCGAGTCGTTTTCGCATTTCCGATTGCCTATATAATAAACCACATTTAGCAAGCACAGAGTGAGCACCGACAATGATTATAATTAATAAAAAACGTCGGAGTATTAAGAGTTAATTGTTTAATGGCACATATTACAATAACATTCAAGATAAAAATGATAAGGGAATAATGCCATAAATTTTCAATGTATAATTATTGAAGGATTATGTGTGTTATGATTAGATATATAACAAAAACAATCGAACGTCTTAACCCGCCGTTGGTCGCACGGCGGCGCAGCGCTCACCCTATCGGTTTTTTTGATGCCGTTTTTTTTGTATGAAACATATTAACTTGCGGGTCCCTCTACTTTTCAAGAATTATGTTTTCTTCAATATTGCATGCTCAAACACATGTTTACTAATTCGATATACATTTGGTTTTGCGTATTAGTTGTGTTATATCAAGGATTGAGAGAGAACGTTATTTACGGGGGTTAGATTCGTGCTGGAAATTTAAATTTTTGGTAGTTTCTTTTTATTATTATTTACTTTTTTGTTGTTATTATTATGTTTTTAATTTATTTTATGAATATATTTTATTTAACTTTATTGATACATAGTATAAAAAAACTATTATGAATTATTTTTTCGATCCATTAGATGATTTAAACAAATTTAACAAATTTATCGCAAAGTTTACAAATAAAAATATAGCAGTATTTAGGAGAGAAACCTGACACTACGATAATTCATCACCCAAAACGAAGTGAATAGAATCGTCCAAAATGTATTTTTTGCCCTAGGAAAAAAATCGCAAAATCACCATAAAATGCCATACGTGCTATAACCCAATATGCAAAGAACATTCATTGGCATTATGTCCAGATTGCATAACTGAGTATTAAAGTAATCAAGATCAAAAATAATATATATTTTTCCATGTTACTTTTAAAGTTTTAAACATATATCAAAAAAAATTATATTTTACTTTTAAAATATTTATTATTTTATTTTTCTTCTTTCGTTATGTAAATAAAGGTTTTAAAGTATTTATATATTTTATATATAGAACACTAAAATATACCAAAAATTAAAAAAATAATAAATATTCGATATTTAAACTTAAAAACATAAAGAACTGAGGGGCGGCTATTCGCTCAGACGCGACCAACGGCGTATGCAATACTCGCGTGACCAACGGCGGGTTAAGACGATTTTAGAAAACGAAATATATATGTTTATTTGGATTGAGATATATGTACGAATATACCTCCATTATGGGACTTGAAGCTAAAACTTTCTTTTCGACTTGAGTCTCGGTTCCGCTGCCCCCGACTGTTGCAAAGTATCTCATGGTGTATTTAGCAGACACTGTTTTACCAGCTCCAGATTCACCGCTTACTATAATTTGAAAAAATATAATCATAAACCATTAAAAGCCTTTAAATTAAAGTTTTGAAATTTGGGTTTACAGCAAAAATGTCTCTTTTAAACGCATTATATATTTATCTTATTAATATGTTGATTATTAGGCTACACTATTTTAAAAATTCAATTCCTTTAGAGGTATTATAAAATTAGTATTCCAGTTATTTTCAATAAACAATAACTATACTTATATATAAATAAATAGCTAGAATAACCCTCTTTAGTTAATTTTACGTATTTTTCTATAATTAATTCTGTTGTTATATTTATTATTATTTTATATTTTATTTATAGTAAATTATATATGTAAATATATAAGTATCTAAGGTACCTCAAAACAATGAAAGATTGACCACCGTACATTTACAGCGATACCGCTCAAAGGGTTAATCAAAATAGACAGTTACTCCTAAAGTAAAATCCCCTTGATTTAAATATGTATTATTTTGAATGCGACAAATTCAAAAATTTCGTCAGTGGCACTCTAGGACCTTGAGAAAAATAAAAAAAAAACCCACCCTACTTTTCTAGACAGTTTACCTTCCCTCTGCTTGGAATTTGCTTTAAATTTAATGGTTTAATACTAAAAAACTGTATCTAAATATAACGAGAACAACTCTCTTGAACTAATAACAGGTTTGTTTATATAATGCTACATCCTTCCTCATTTACACAAAAAGCTTACCTATAATGCTCTGGTCACGTCTTTCTCTTTCTAATTTGGTATAAGCCTCTTCTGCTACAGCAAAAATATGTGGATCTAAGTCACCCATGGCTTGGCCTCGATAAGCCAATATTGTTTCTTCGCCTAAAACATTAACAATATTTATAACACTATCTTTTCAATACTATAAAAATATATATAACTCACCATAAATAGGCAAATCATCATAAGGATTAATGGCAACGAGTACAATTCCGCAGTACGTGTATATGGCGTTGAGATCGCAAAACCTAACTTTGAGATTGTGCAATACGGCCGGCTCATGCAAATATGATAGCGAGGTGAGATCATTTTCGCCAATGAGTATAGACGGATTTCTCAAATGTGGAAGGTCGCTGTCTTTCTCGATCTTAATCTGCTTAATAATGCTCTCATCGTCTGTTTTGACTATGAGAACTCCGCTGCGATAGTCTTGCGTCACCTCTGCTCCTTCCCACACTTTATCCGGATGCGCTATCCATACTCTGGCACCCTAAAATAAAAAATGATTAATAATACAGCAACATAAATAATATAAAATGGCACAAATCAGTTCACCTGCAGCGGTAAACACAGATAATACATTGTAACATTGATTGAAGCTATTGTACTGACAGTCTACATGACATTAAACTACCATAACAAAATATAGCAATGGATTTTTAAGTATTAGGCACAATACAAATTAAGATTAGTTATCATTAGAGAATTCGTATTGTTTACATATTAAGTTAAAAGCTTTAGATACATAAAATATGCATAATCTTATATATAACATACATAGGAATATATTCTAATACTAACCTTTGTATATAGCTCTTTAGTGGTCATTTTGATTTACTTGTTGTAATCACTTAAAATCAATTTAACTCAATAGATATGATAAATACAATATAATGAGTTCCTGCATCCTGTAAATAAATATAATAATCATTATTATTCCCGATATAAACTATTCATATCTCTCATTGCATCCATAGTGCAGTGGGTATCAAATGTCATATTTTTGCATAATGTCGATGTATAAGTATTGACTGAGTGCAACGAATGAATTATTTTATGTAGGTATCGTGATTTGTGTTAATATTGATAAACATAAAAGTACGTAAAGCTACACGTAGGTAGTAGACACGCTATACGATTGACAGCTGTCAACAACACACAATGGCTGCTGTTGTCAAAGATGTAAATTGCGCAATTGTAACAGGGAGTGTCGTGACACAATGGGCCTTATTGTTATTGATCAATAGTCAAATTTGTGCGTTTCATTTATGAACATGGTGAATAGAATACTTTTGACGAGGCCAGCCTTTGACAGCGCAGCCGATTCTGCAATAATCGGTGTTGCCACGGTAGATAAATCTTTATTTATAAAAATTATATATTTTATTTTACTGCAACAAGTTTTTGCTTTAAAAATACAATAACACCCTTATATAATAAAAACGTGCGCCGATTATAAATATTTAACTTGTTTTAATTTATAAATTATTTTATATTTATTTTGGTTGAAATTTTTGAATTTCTTAAAAATATTCAAATGGTCTATAAGCATATTTTTAATATATATAATTAATTATTTTTGTGCTTTAGAAAAGAGGTATATAAATATCTCACCTCCCCTACCCCTCCCTTATCGCTGCATTTTTCCAAAAAATCTCTGACCGTCCTGGTAAAACCTTGCTCATTAAAAAATAATAATACTCTAGGGGCGCATTTATATATTTATATATATTTATTTAAGTTTTATTATGGCAAAAACTTGGCGGCACTCTTTTTTTTCTTGGCGACTTGGCGGGCACGCACGACCGGTACGGACCCCGCGCGCCATCCACTCACTCATTTATACAAATAACATGTAACCTCAAATCTTAAATAAAATACTACTACAGCAACTCAATCTGTGTCTAATGATAAATATATCGAATCGTGTGCTTTAGAGGTAATAGCAGGCACGTAAACCCAAACTTGCCGTCTCTTTCTTAATTATGAATAATGATGAAATGAATAGCTCTCGAACTGACTGTGTTAATGCAAATAAAGTATAGGAAATATATTTTTTTGACAACTCTGTTGAGGTCAGATTTACGTGCCTTATGCGTTCGCGAACGTCGCTTTACGTTTGACGAAGCTTAAATAATTCAATAAACTAAATACAAAAAATATACGTTTTTGCTTCAGAACTTAGTTAATAGCCAATTCGCGATTTGAATTGGGCTTTCAATACATCTTGTAATAAAGAATATCATTTAACCAGTCTGAATAAGTATTTTAATTGTTCACACGTTCAGGGCCGCTGAGAGAAAAATTAGGCCCCAGTACTTATTGTTACTATTCTCCCCCCCCCCCTCCCCCGCAATAATAAAATTACATTTAAAATGTAATGAATTAAAACTTACGGTTCTCACAATTATGCGTTTTCTTGTATAAACGAAAATAAAAACCAAAGAATGTAAATGAAAACAATTTCATATATTTTTCACTGTCATAAACTAATAACTAAAGAACCGGAGATCCGATACTTAGAAACGCAGACTCTGCAATAAAACAATTTATACTTTTTTGGCGGACGTTTGGTGACGGGTGGCACTTAGATACAAATTCAGCCGCTATAGTAGTATTTTATTAAAAGTTGATAATAGTTTACATGTTTGTTATTAAAAAATATGCGAGTAAATGGTGGACGAGACACCACCGGCCGTTGTCTTCCCATCGAGGTCCACCAAAAGAATATGCTGCCCTTCACTCTCACCACGCCAGTGTTACAAGAGTGCCGCCAAGTTTTGACCATAATGAATGCATAAAAGAGTATGTATTAAAAAAATAAGTAAAACATCATTTGTCATATTTCTTTTACTGATTAAGATATTATTTTTTTGATAAATACCATCATTTTGTCACTATGGCCCAAAATAAGACTTGGCCTGATCAGATTGTTCTTCCTCTGGCACTGTCCTGGGCTATCTAGTAAGAGTTTGCCAACCTACATGAACATCTTTTACGTTTTTTTAAACCACTTTCGGCGCATATAAAGCATTGTATTTTGATATATTATATGGCTATCAACGTCATTAAATTTGTTGCTATATCTCAGCTAAATATTCTCGCACATTGATCTGAAAATCTATCTCAGAACAGCCATTAAAATGCACTGATCTTATCAAAGTTTTGTAAAGACGTGTTTTAGTTTTTCTAGATATGTGAGTGCTTTTGTGATTCCTGTAAATCTCATCCTCACAGTACTTACCCTTAGCAATATAAATATGAACAGAAACAATGACGTGACAACGGCGTAGGGTAGCACATTCTTTTGTGTTCTTCGACAGGAAGACGACGGCTGGTAGTGTCTCGTCTACCGTTCACTCACATATATTTTAATAACAAACATGTAAACTCTATACTTTTAATAAAAAAACACTAATGCAGTGGTTCAATCTATGTGTAATTCCCACCCATCACTATCCTTCACCAAAATATTATATTTGCACACCTTTATCGATATAATTACTATTTGGATATAGTGAAAGTTATAAATTCCTAGAAAATATTATATTCTTATGTGAAACTGAATATCTTTGATCATAATTGACCAATGAAATATGTTTGCCAGTTTTTAGCACTAAATATGCATACAGACAGAATAATATAATAGAAAAGTTCAAGAATAATTGATATTCCCAACTTTTACCTAAAATTAACAATTGGGTTGCAGAAACGCTAAGAATATGGTCAGGGATAATTGAATGTGAATAAAACATATTTTTTTTAGTATTTACTAATAATTATTATTTTAATTTGTAATATGTCTAATAATAATTGGTCCACATTCAGTTACAATCCAGTAACTAAGTAGTTATTAAAACATTTGTTATTATTACAGTAATAATTAATATTATATTAGATAGTATTTACACGTAAATATAAAGAATCAAGTATTAAAAACTGTAAGATTTTACACTGAAATAAATAAATTAAAAAACTATAGGGCAAAATATTTATTGTTTGATATTAACTAAGCAATAAATAACTTAATAAATATAGACAAATTTAAGATCACAATAGTCTTTTGAATTTTAAATGTTTTAGGAACATATAGGATTAATCATCCGTAACAGTTGTACAAATTAGTTCATCTTCCAATATTTCAAAATTATTCCAAATAGTGTTATAGTCTTCTATATTCTCGTTAAATATCAAGTAATCCCCTTCTGACATATGATCAAATATTTCGTTTCCACACGGTACCAGATATGAACTATCCATGATTTGTTGGCCATCTTCAACCAGCACGAGATCCTCTTGACTTTCCATTAATTCCGTATTGTCACTGTCAAAAATATTGATAGGCTGTTCAATGAAATCTTTGTTAATTATTACATCGGAGTTGATACACATATCAAAATTGATGCTGCTTTCTTCACATTTAACCACTTCGTTCAAGTTCAATTCTGATTCTGTTCCTGAAATAATAGTGTAATTAGATTGTATATTGATTAATAATATTTCTTATTGTTTACTTAATTGGGCCTCTTCTTTAGGCACACTGCACTGTTGAATGTGCATTTTTAGATCAGATGGATGAGTGAAGAACTTCTGACAGTGAGAACACTTATATTGTCTCTTCTTGTTGTGTATTAAACGGTGGCTCTTTACAGCACGTGCTCTTTTGAAAGTCATTCCGCATATATCGCAAGAAAAAGGTCGTTCATCCGAATGAATTCTAAAGTAGCAATTAATTAATTTAATATAAATATTTTTGTGTACATAGATTATTTGATAGTATTACTTGACGTGTTCGTTAAGCGTGTTCTTGTGACGAAAGCCTTTCTTGCAAATTTCGCATATAAAAGGTCTATCTTTACCGTGCGTTTTGATATGTTTTTTTAAATCGTCACTACGATGATACACTTTATCGCACACAGGACACGGTTTATCAATTTTTTTAGTGTGAACCCGTCTGAAGTATTTAAACATTAATTTGAATATAAAACATACTTTAAGAATGAGTATTTGTATAATATATTTAACCTTTTATGTGTTCTCAAATCATTGGAACGTAAAAAACTATCACCGCATTCGGAACAATGATAGGAAGGTTCGTTTAAAATTAATTTTGAATGATTTCTAAAATATAAATCAATTTTATTTAGCGGTTAGAGCTTAATTCTATGTTATTCATTTATATTATTCACCGTTCATCAAAATTAGAATTCGTTTCTCGGTAGTGCTTTCTACGATGTCGTGACATGGACCATCTATAATTTGATTAAATCATGAACGACATTATCTTACAGTATATTCATATATAAGAATAACATACCTATTAGTAAAAAATATATTACAAACATCGCACTGATTTTTGTGATTGTTTAATTTGTGGGCTTGTTTTTTATGGTCGATCAAACAAGCTCTATCGAAATATGACTTTTTGCATATCTAAATAAATATATAATAATCATGTAGTTTGAATTTTATATCACAGGCTTTAAAATAAAAATTGTACCTCGCACAAAAACAGCTTAACAACTGGAAATTTATCCAATTGCAAATCCGCATCTGCAATTTCTACAAATACACTACCGACACGTGGTATTCTATGTGTAGTTTCATGATATATGCGCCTAAAATATTTTAAAACATCATTAAATTCAAATCTATTTTGTTTTAAATCATTTACTTCACACTCACTTAGAATAAGAAGTAAATAAAAGACCGCAAACGCTACATGAATAAGGTTTTTCAACTCCTTGGTGAATATTGAGATGATCCAGTAATGAAGCTTCTTCGCAATAGACTCTAAATTTGAAATAATAATTAGTTAATAATTTATATGGAATATTACGGCAAATATTTCGCCATACTTTTCACAATATTCGCATCTATAAACTCGATCTATTTCGACGACTATCACTGCCGGTTTGTTTGCTTCTTCTGAATCGTCGATTTTAAACTCGCATTCCTTCTTATCTATATGTGACTGAAATCAATTTATTTTAAATACAAGCCTATGTTGCAATATTTAACAATAAGTAAAGATATAATACTTGAGCATCTTGTAAATTCTTATAAGCCATTTTGCAATTTAAACAACTGTGGACCTTGGAAAAAGTAGGCTTAGAGTCATGTTTTTGTAGATGTAAAAGAAATCTAGACTTTTTGTTTATCTGCATCGAGCAAATGTGGCATTGATACATCTTTGTCTATACACAATATAAGAAATATTATAGTATAATATATTAGAAAATTATGTTTCATGAAGCATCTAATATGTAACCTGATTGTTCTTTTTATTATTAGTTGCGACAGAATCTATAAATTTAAAATTATATTTAATTAAACATATATGACAAAAAAAATATTTTTACTTACTGCTTTCAAGATCTTCCATATCGTTAGAAATAATGTCTACAATATTTTCTGTATCAACTTCTAAAGACAACATATCGTATTCATCGTTTGTATCAAATATTATATCTTTATATTGATATTCGTCATCTTTAGATATATTTTCTGTAATTATTTAATTAAATATCATTTAAAATATTACCTCAAATATAAAAAAAATAATACCTTTGTTGTTGTCATATTTTTTATTCTTATTAGCTTTCTCTGGCTGGACGATTTTCTTACTACACACACAACTGGTCACAAATGACATTTTTTCGACATCGCGAAGCTTATAAACTGTCTGAGCGCAATCTTCAATAACCAAAAAGTGTTCAGGTCTCAATATATCTGGGGTTGAGTGCAACGGTGTAAAATATTTTTCGACGCATTCATTGCATATTAACTTGGGCGTTAGTTCGTTGAATTTCGGCCGTTTTGAAGGACCCGCTATCAACCTTTTATCACTTTCACCAAATATATACGCTTTTGTGCAATTTGTTGGATACTTTTGCTTACACAAACAGCAAACAATTTCTGATGGCGATACACTTTCACAAGCCAAGTTCGATTTAAATGCGTTTTTTGTAAACTCGTTATATGAGGAAATGTTCGATTGCTTTTCTGAATTACATAAATCACCGCTAGTCTCGGGTTGTGAAGACATACTTCATAACAAGGTTCTTATACTCATCCTTAATTAAAAATATTCATTAACTTATCTTTCACAATTCAGAAATTGCGCTAAAAACCAATATAATTTTATGTTTGCGAACAACGCTGTCAAATGTCAAACGAAAGATGTCAAAGTGCTGCCAGTAGCAAAAAAAAATTTGGCCTAAAGTACAGAAAAAACAGTGATTACATAAAATAACATTTTCTAATTAATTTAAAAAGAAACTCACAATTATTATGTTTTTAATAAACTTATAAGACAAAAAACATATTTTTTCGAAGTGCAATATACAATTATATGCAATAAAAAAATATTTTATTTTTAACCCTTTGCGCTCGTAAGTCGACTATGTGTCGACATCGTATTTCAAGCGTTGTACTCGAACGTCGACAATATGTCGACAAAACTTTGAATGCATTTATTGGCTTTGTGTTCAAGCAAATTTTGAAAATTTAAATTTATTAATAGTAAAAAGACTTCTGTTAAACACATTTCAGTAATATTGAATTTTTAACTTATGCAAATAACTCAATAATCTTAAATTTACAAGTGTAAGTTTATTGTAAAATTTTTCATCGGAACATGGTCAAAGCGCGCGCTGTTAGGACGGCATCGCGCTAGACTTGACAGATTTAGGTTGTCAATTAATGCTTTAAAACTGATTTTTTCCTTCTAAGGGCATCTATATTTTTATGATATGGGATGAAACGGGATCATATGCTCTAATTGTGCATAATTATTACTTTATATTGTGTGTCTGTTATGAAATAAAAATAAAATTTTTAAGACGGAAAAAAGAGCGAGATGCCGTTATGCTAGCAGAGCTCGCTTACTCGCTCGCACTAGTAAAATGAGCGATTGACAACTATCGACCTGGGTACTCAACTCAAACGATAATATTAGTCTCGACACATTTAATATATTTTCGAGCTAGTAAATAGCTAAATTATGTAAAACAGAATTAGTAATCTGTGTTTTAATTATTTATAAATACATATATTGATTTTCTTTTAAAAATTATCCATATAATTACGAATGACGATATAATATTGAATTTTTAAGGACGTGACGATGAATTCGATATTAACCGTGATATTATTACTGTGACAGTAATAGTATGCGTTTATGCTAAGACTATTTTTACCAATTTTAAATCTGGTACAAGTATTTAAAGTTTCAAGTTTTAGGATAATCTTTTAATGTAATAATTTTTTATGATTAATTTATTTATATTTTTAAGAACTGTTTTAATAAATTCAAAACTTAAAAATTCAAAAATAAAGCCACGAGGCCAAACTACGCTGGTTCGCTCTAGGTGTAAAAACGCCTGCCAATCCAAAACAGATCCCCACAAAAAAACAATGTAATATTTATCATTTCTGCCTCAAATGGGCAAATACATACGAAAAACTTGTAGAATATTTGTCTAAATATAAAATTTGATCATTTTCACAAAATATAATAAAACTTTACCAGCCCCACCTATTTTTTTTTATGTACGAAAAAATTGGGTGGGGCCTGGCCCCAATTGCATTTATATCAGGGCTGTGGAGTCGGAGTCGGAGTCGTGGAGTCGTGGTGTTTTGGCCGGAGTTGGAGTCGGAGTCGTGAAAAATGAGCGACTCCGAGCATTTTTTAAATGATGAAATTTATCAATTTTTAATTGCGTAATAATGAATGTGTATAGCGTATGAATATTAAACTTGTAGAAAAACACCAAAAATACCTGATAAAATTAAACTATTTTGAGTCGGAGTCGAAGTCGGAGTCGGAGTGGAGTCGTGTTGTTGGTAAATATCGGAATTGGAGTCGGAGTCGGAGTCGTGTTTTTTTTTAACGACTCCACAGCCCTGATTTATATTATCACCACAGCTGATATTTTTGAGCGCCATTTCGAAATTTGTTAATATGTGGGGGCACCTATTCATGCCATATTTTTAAAAATATTATGGTTCAAATAATTGATTTACAGCCTTAAATTATACTAAAAAGCCATTTTATTAGGCTCAAATGCTTACGGCACCTTTAAATGTCTAATGAGTACTGGCGATTTTCTTGATGACACCTATAGAAGTCATCCGCGGTGAAAGGGTTAAAAGTCTTGTAAAACATATTTTTTTCAGTGAGTTTTAGGATTGTATTACACTTATATAAATTTATCCATATTTAACACTCTAAAGGTGGATGACTCAAATATGCGTCATTGAAAAACTATTGTTATATAATCAACACTTACACGTTTAATTGGATAAGATTTAAAACACAGTTTGTAAATTAGTGATATCTATTGTATATTGTTAACTATAATTACAGCTTACAATCAATAGATGTCGCTTAGCAGTTAGGGCTTAATTTTAATAATAGCGCATTCTTAATATTAAAATGTTTAGTTTGCTGCGGGACCTGAACCGATAGTCTCTAGGATATCAGTTCAACGCCTTAAGGACTACGACATTCCGGTTATACAAGACAATCTAAATATAAAGTTGTAAAATCGCCATGACGCGTTTTGAATGTCTCTCTGTAAAACATATGACTGAAGAATATAGACAAGGTTATTTTGCTCGTGTAACACCATAGACCAGGGGTCGGCAAACCTTTTTTGCGAAGGACCA